>NC_142388.1:14305000-14327500 GCF_059441005.1 Hippichthys cyanospilos | reverse complement strand
TCCATTGTTCTTTGGCAGTTGTTGGTCCAGCAGTCTGGACAATACTGTGAAACGGCATACTGAGAAATCCACGAAGCATTGGTTCTCTATTTACCAGCTCCTGGCAAAATATCTGGAGGATCAGCGGATGAATGCTAATACAGGTATGCACACACCAGCTCTATGGCTCGTTTCACTCTCGCAGGGCTCAAAGGGACAATGTATAAGATTTAGACTGTTTTTCATTAAAAATGAATGAATTCAATCATTATACATTTAAAAAACTTGCAAATAAATGTGTTCTTAACCACCAACTGTATGTTTTAAATATAATCATAGGTCTAGTTTTCATTAAATCATATTACATGGGGGTGGCTCTGTTATACCTATGGACAGTCAGAGGAGGAGTGTGAATTGCTGCATTTACCGTAATGCCCCTAAAGCGGGCATATGCGGAAAATTACACATACTCCATTTAATGCTCAATTACGATCTTTCTGTGAAATTCTATTTTCTATGTGAGGTCATTCACATCTCCAAATAAATGTGACCTATGTGTGAAGGCGAAGCAGCCCCTTAAGAAAAGTATCCTGCATGCGCATTGACGTCACTATGACATCACTGGCTGCTGGCATGCTCAACTTAGTGTTTATGGAAGTACCTGGCAGTGTTAAAATGACATACAGGAACCAGAATAGTTTAAATTCGGTAAATTTAAAAAGTAAATAACATTGAGGAGGGGAAGGTTATTTTTGTTTTGTTTTATTTTTGCCATGGCATTTTGTACAGTGTCAGGAACATTTTAGTTTTTCCAACTTGCTCATGCCTTTTTGAGAGCAGAATTGTGACGTTTGTCACTTCTTTGCTATGTGTGAGTCGGATGAATGCGAACTGACCGTTCAGACTGAAGCCGCATGTCAAAAGATTGGGTATGTATTGTATTTAGTACCGCATACCCAAGTGGCTTGGATTGCATTTGAACTAATCGTATCTGTGTCATCCACACTGCCATAAAAAGAGCAAATACAGGTTGATTTAGAGCAAAAAATTTGAATTGCCTCACTTCAGGCTGCATTGTGACCCTACCTCTCATGTTTCCCGTTTTATTAATGAGGTGATTAGAAAATTTGTTTAACCTGGTGACTCCCTTAAAATGCTCACATTCTTCGTACTGTGATTTGTTTAGTTGCCATTTTCCCACTTTGTATCCCATTATCATTCTTTCTAGGCAAAGAGATGGGTCTGTCCCTGTCCTCGTTGTCGTCCACACTGCAGGCCTTCATGGAATGCTCTAGCCTTGGCGAGTTCCATGCCCGCTTGGCAATGTTACTCAGCTTTCACTGCCAACTTCATCTGCTCCCCACTCAACCTGAACAAGGTCAGCTTTTACCTCTATTTGGGATACAATGCTTACATAATTCACACTAAGTTACAATCAGAAGTCTACATACAGTCACGATGGACGTTTGGATTTTGTCTAATCCACAAAAGGTCAGAATTATGTGCTAAAATATGTTTTTTTTTTCATTTTCACAACATACTTAATATAACTTTTAATAAATAGGTCTGCAAATTTAGAATGTCTTAGCCCTTGCCTCCATATAGCCGACTTATTTAAATCTGCATAGTCTCCCCCTCGTCTTTGTTTTTTTAAAAAAGTGTGCGGTTTCAAAGTTGTATACAAGCATGCCAAGTCACAAGGCGGCAGTACTGTTGTAAATTCTGTCCAATCAGAAAGAACTTCCAGCTTTGACGTCACCAGTATGTATCTCTGGCGGGAAAAAGAGTAGCGCGATGACGCAACTCTTTGTTTAAGCTAGTTAAACGCAACCCCAAAACTGGAGGCTAGGGAAAATCTCCACTATGGCCGGAGGTTTTGAAACACTCGGCTTTGATGGAGGGGGAAAAAAAAAAGGGCCGGCCAAGCAAATTGGTCAAAACAGAGACATTTACTGCCTGTTTGCAAAAACCCTGGCTATGTGTAGACCAGGCCTTAACCATACATAGCCAAACCCTATTTACAGTATGTCATTGGTTATAAGTTACACAGTTGATTTTAATCAAATATACATTTTTTGACAGCCTTCACTGGATCGACCAGAATCATATCAAAACATGGTTGACAACTACAATTTGTTAAATCATGGTCAAGTTTGCTGGTGGTGGTGATGTTCTATGAACTAATGGGAGCCCTCAGCTTGTTTCAGATGTGCTGGAAGTCTTGAATATATACTTTTGAGGCTGCAGCCATTAGGGTGGGCAAATATAAAGTGCACATAAAATATGAACTCACCATTAACAGCAAACTAATGGGAGCCTTCAGTTTGTTTCTTTACACAAATGGGATGAAAGGAATCTTGAAAATATTTTTAAGGCTGCCGGCATTTGTGAATTTATCTGGTTTGATAACAAATATGTAGAGAATCCTTTTCTTGTCACTTACAAGCGCCGTTCAGTAAGTAATGCCCCTAACACACTTCCAATTGTCTGATCTAACTGGAAATTTGCATGTGCAAGGATTTATATCTCTATGGGTTGTGTGGCAAATTACAGCTCTGAACGAGTTTTACAGGTGTTTGTCAGATGTTAAATGAATTGTTGTATTTCAAAGGACGCACAGCATAGGAGACCTTTGATCAATTGAAAGAAACTTAAGGTAATGTGCCCCATCATATGACCATGTAAAACTCTGGCATCGTGAATTTAAACATGGACGGAAATCTGTGGAAAAAGCTCCCAGACCTGGTCGCCCGCCTTCAACCACTGATGAGGCATCAGTCAGTCAAGTTGAGGCTGTCATTTTGGAAAATTGACGCGAGACTATTTCCCAAATAGCCCAAAAGGTCAAGATTAGTACAGGGTCTGTGGAAACTATCATGTATGACCATTTGCAAATGTAAGATGTCTGCCAGATGGATTCCCTTGTTGGTGACATCTTTCCAATGGTGAGAACGCATCGAGTGCTCAAGGATGAATTTGTAGATGTGTTATGAAGATGAGTCACAGTTTTTCAAAAGACTGATTAGAAAGGATGAAACCTTGGTCTATGACTATGATCCAGAGACCAAAGTCCAGTCAATGCAGTTGAAGCACTTGGACTCACAACCTCCAAACAAGGAAATGTTGCAGCTCTCTGTTGGCAAGGTCATGCTCACAGTCTTCTGGGACCAGGGTGGATTCGTGATGGCAGATTCCGTGGCTAAGGGTGCCACAATTACAGGAGCCTATTAGGCTTCACTTTTGAGGAAATTAAGAGAAGCTATCAAAAAAGAGGCGGGGCAAGATCACCAAAGGCATCCTCCTCCTGTAAGACAATGCTCCAGTCCACAACACACGTCGCCAGATCAAAAGCACAGGCGCCCACATTTCCCCCGACTCTCCTGACCTTTCACCCTTTGACTTTCACCTCTTCCCAGCCGTTAAGTTATTTTTGAAAGCAAACTTTTCCTAGATATGATACAACCTTGATTTCTGAAGTCACATCCAACCTGGGGTTCTACTAAAATGGTCTCCAGAGCTGCATCAAACCATGCGAGAAATGCCTAACTCTGGGTGATTCCTATGTAGAGAAAGACTAATATCTGTGCCAAGTTCCGTTGATCTATTTCTATGGGAAGTGGGTCATGGGCATTACTTCTTGAACGCCCTTCGTAGTGGGTCCTTTTTAAGTGCACAAAAGTCCTTACAGCATGAAGTCATTATTTCAAGTAGTGTCAAAAACACAAATTACGTGTTATGACAGTATTAATAAGGTTGTAAAAATACCACTTGGGTATTAATAAGGTTGTAAAAATACCACTTGGGAGTTGGGAGACAACTGCATTCTCTGATGACAAGATAAAGTACTATTTATTCTTTACGGGTAGTCACTATACATTATTAGATGTTTTGGGGTTTTTGAGAAGGTAGGGTCATCTTTGTCAAGTCACTGCAGCTTTTACGATTTAAGGGAATTATCTGACTTTGTGATGACGTATAGGCCAGGCCCATCATAGAAAAGTCGCTAAGTTCAACAAAAGCGATTAACCATGTTTTGAGGCTTTCCTGACAAACGTTCTTATATTTGTTCAATGGGCTCAGCACAGTACATACAAACTTAAGCAAATGTCATTTTTTTGCTACCAGTTGGTGGCGCTACATGTATTAAAGAATATTGTCACTTAAATGACTTCATGCAGTGACTATTATTACAACCCTAGCATGTGAAGTTTGGGATATTTGGAGCAGCTGAGATATTAAGTGTTTCATCTTTTATGGCAAAGGAAATATGAAAAAGACAATTTTGATGGCCTGGCCGTAAAGTATTTCAAAAAGCTCCCATACCCCCCCCCCCCTTATTGTCTGTGGTCTTGATAGGGTACGGACCAAATTTTATGTTGAGCAAATAATAATATCTCTCATTTGCCTGCATCCCTGTATCCAAGACGCATAATTTTTGACAGTAACGCATACTTTAAAATCAATGTGCATCCATCATAAGCATTATATTATGACATCAAAATATTGCTCATCATTCATCTGCCACCATGTTTGTTTTGATCAGGCCGAAAACTGTTGTTGCTCAAGCTAAGGTAAAGATGATCAAGTAGTAGATCATTGTCACTACCTTGCTTTTTATTTTTGACCTGGTTCTATTTCACATATCTGACATGACCTACTCTTGGTTTAGACAACAATTAAAAAGACAAAACAATTCTATCCATCCATCCAGTCCATTCATTTTCTATCCATAGTCGTTTCGCTGGGGGCAGGTGCTTTAACTGGGTCGTCCGGACTTTTCCTCTCCCAGGCCCCCTTCACAGCCTTTCCAGTAGCTCAACTATACCAAACACGAAAATCCCAAAGCTGTATTTCTACCATAATAATTGTAATTAATGTTGACTTGTGATTTCATTATTCAGAGCAAGATTCCTTACTAGCTTGTTTGACTGTTTAGAGTTAAAAGCATAATAAAACCCCACTAATGTTGCCTTCCTTTACAGTGACATTGTCTAATCTTTTGTGGAACCTGCACAAATACTACAGTCAATTTTCAGACTGTATTCAGAACAAAATCAAACAGCTCAGACAACCGATTGAGAAGGATCTTAAGGTAAAAAGTAGTATTTTGTTTTTGTAATGTATGAAATACAATGTTGTATAGTATTTTGATAATTAAATTATGACAACTTAATTTATCATTCAATTTTTGTTTGCCTCAGGATTTTGTCAAGATCTCCAAGTGGAATGATGTTAGTTTCTGGTCTATGAAGCAGTCAGTGGAGAAAACACATCGGTAAGATATCAGTTAAAATTTGTACCTCTAGCCGCAGTGCCTTGAAGCAAAAATATTTATAATATTTTTGACGATTTCAAACTACCTAATTGCTTGTATTTTTTACTTTTTTTCTGTCTAGGACACTTTTCAAGTTCATCAAGAAGTTTGATGAGATTCTAAATGGTCCCTGTGTTACGGTTCTGGTTGAACAGAAATCCAGTTTCCCCCTCGATAATGCTGATACACATCCAGAGGAGGCATCCATTCACAGAATTCATCAGGCGCTCAAGCAAGCCCTGCCAGGAAAAGACATACACCAGCAGGTTTGGGTCCTAGCTCTAAAACCTCTCAGTTGAATAGTATTATTAAATGCATTGATGATTATTTGGAAACATCAGAACGAGGAACAAGAAGAGGGCGTTGACTTGGAATCACTGCAAGGACGTCTGCCTGTACTGGCAAGAAAGATGAAGAAAATATGTGTCCATCACCTAAAGAAACACCCAGCATTGGAGCTGACTGAAGATCTGGACTTCTTCACTGGTAATCTACATGTATTTCAAATCAAAAGGCATTTTGATGTATAATCCTTGATTTAGAATCTGTGTTTACTTATTTTTGTTGCTGGCCGTTTTATTATGATTTTGTATCATTGGTAGTACATCTCCAAAAGGGCCTCCAATCAAAAAAATAAAGGGCAACAAATCATACAAGACTTCATATATTACTTCCTACCAGTAGTGGTCCATGCATTTCACACTTACGCTTTCAGTGATGTTCGAATCAATACCCCTCAGAAGCACACATATGTATTACTGGGCTACACAGGCTATTTTCCGGAGCATTTAAACATCAATACATCCACATCAGTAATTAAAACTTATCATTATATGTGATATTACCAAAACTTAAAATAAGTAATAATCATTTAAAATTATTTGTCCACTCAAAAGGAGGTAAGCTTTAACAAGATTGTACGCTAATTATAAATCGCAGTTTAATATATGAACATAATTTGATTTATTTACCATTAATTGAATATGAACCAAATAAAATGACAAAAACATAAAAATAAAATTAATAAATAAAATGCCACCAAAATGGGTGTTCCCCACTTATTTCAATAAAAAATCCATTCTTCTCTTTCCTTAGTCTTCAATGACTTGGTTGTACTGTAGAGTTTGTCCGTGCCTTTCATTTCCAACAATAAATCCTTTTCTATTGACACAGAGGCCAATGCTTAAATTCTGTCCAATCTACGTTTTGCTCTTCTTCAGCCATTGTAGGTTAAGAAAAAAAAAAGTGAGTAGATTTGCTTTCTCTGCTCAATGTTCGCAGGTCCGGCTTGTGTACCAAGCAACACGGTGTAGCTTGGTTGAGCAGTATGTTTTTGTTTTTTTTGTTTTTCAATAATTTTATTTAACAACTTCAATTTCTTAACGTTAAACACGGTTGATCAACATTGCACCGCCTCCCACGCAGTCTGCTTAGGTGAAGTGAGTATCCAATCACGTTATGGTCAACTCAAGGGTGTGCCTGAGAGCCGCGGTCCCTCAGGCACACACACTGTAGTCAGACTCCAGTGGCACAACTGCAGAGCACTGAATCTCTTACCAAGATTTCTTATGGAATAAATTGGAATTTCAAGTGTAAGCTCTACCTGTTACCATGTTTGGGTAGCTACAGGCTTCACTTTAATTAGACTCCAGGCGTCGCTAATATTACCACGGCTCTCGGTGAAACTACAAAAAATTTGAAGCGATCAGAGTACAGTTTAATTAGGTTTAATTCATTTAAGATTTAAGTAAAAATGTGTACTGCAGTACTATTTGTCTTAAATATGTAAGCTAAATACTTTTCACCTTAAAAAAAAATCAGGTACCCACATACACAAGGGGGGGGACGCTATTTTGCAGTGAGGGTTAGGTTCTGGTCCCCATTAATTTTAAAAAACAAAGTTTCGTCTCATCTCTGGTAATCAAGTTTATCGTAAAAGTCTAGCATTAATTTTCCACAGTTGATAACTCTGGATTTTGCAACGTAAATTTTTTCGATGATCGCTTAAGTCAGAGTGTTTGCGCTATAATCTATATCGTGTCACACGAGATCCCATCCTTACTAACTACCTAAAAATGGTTATTTGGCATCTTATTATACTGATTTTAAAAAAAGAACATACACACATACTTTATTAGGTAATCCATTAGTGTGGGGAACACTTCTGCAAACCTAAAGCCTAAACCGTAGTAGACACAGGTAACTATGTTTTTTTTAAATCTCACTTAAAATGGCTTTTTAAATGCATTGCTATTTCATATCTGTTCTATCTAGATTTCATCAGAGATAATTGTGGTATGTTTCTGTAAGAAAACAAAACCCTATGAATATTTTTTTTGTTTTTCTTCTTCCTTAGGCAAAATCCTCAAAAATCTGAATGACCTGCAAGGCCTCACCGTTGACATGTCAGTGGAAAAAGATAAACGGACAGCTCAGCTGAAAAACATTCTGCAGCGGAAGCAGAGAGCTCTTTCTGGCCTGTTCAAAATACTCACAGAAATAGGTTAGTTTAACTTTCACAATACATTTTTTTATATGCATGATGAAGTTTCTCTCTATTTTCTCTCCACGTCCCATAAGGTTTGTCATACCGTAAAGGGTTGATATGGAGCAAGAGAGTTGATCAAGAAGAAATCCTCTGCATACAGCCTCTGGATATGAGAACTGCTCTTGCTACTGTCATGAACTCAGAGTCTACTGCGACCACGTGAGCTTCCTTTGTTCATTTCTGATAAATGCTTTAGCTCCCAGGTCGCTTCCGGATCTTTCGATCTGAACTCTTGTTTTGAAAGGCTTGTAGCGCAGTCACGCTGGTGATGTGTGGCCACAATTGCGTAATTTACTTTTTTCTTCTGTTCATAATGGCGAAAGCAAAAATTATGCGGTAAGTCTTTCGACAACCATCTCTTAAATCACGGAGAGAAAAATTGCTGCAAACTATGTATTTGAAGCTTTTTTTGCACAACAAAAGGAGATTTCTGTTCATTTTTGCAACCTGTTCTGACTGTGATATTAGGATTGTTGTATAAGAAAGATCACTGTCAAAATGACAATAATTTGGAATTAAAAGAATAATACATTGCTAACATTCTGGATGCCATGTTTTGTTTTTAAAAATGAATGTGGTGTCATTGAAATTATATCAGTGAAGTGCAACTTAAATGCTGGAAGGGGCCGATATTTTTAATCAGTGCAACTGATTATGACCTTTTGCGACCTTGAATTAACCGTGATGAACCCCAGATATTGCACACACATTTGCTGCCTATCTAGTAGTGATTAATATTGCCATTGGTGTATTAGAACTATAAATAACCCCTGCATGATCATAATTCTCAATGTCATGCTCTAGATTTCTCTTTCGTTTTTTTTGGGGGGGGAGGGGGGTTAGGATCAGGGGTAATTTGATTTTCACACCATTCGGAGTGCATTTGAAAAACAAGTACTGCCTTGTATTTTTATATGGGCACATTCAAGCAGGCATATGCTTTTCTAAATGTGCACAGTTGGTTTTCATTCCCCCCATGCTTTATGAATTCTGCATTTCGTTCTTGATGTTGTAGGTTGTTGTCAGAGTTGGCCATCGCATGGGATGGATGTCAGCATTACTTCTACTCGTCATGGGCTAGGATAAATGCCCTTAAAACAGCACTGCAACATCCTAATGAAGTAAGAATCATGTTTGTCAGCCCCTCAAAATATGTTCATTGTAATAATAATAATAGTAATTAAAAAATACAAATGTGATCCAGCATTGAAAAATCTGGATTGTAGCACCTTAACAGTGACCAAGGGTTTGTGGCTGTCACTTAAGGCCTTGGCAGTACTTAGTCCCTAGAACATCAAAACACTATATTTTAGGGTCCTCAAAGCCTCACTTACCTTAGTTTGTTTGTCTGCGTGCTTGTGTGTTGTAGGACCTGGGTCTAGGAAATGTTGAGCGATGCAGAGGTTTTTCACATCATCTTTTCAACTTGCTCATCAGACAGAGGCAACGACTGGCCAAGCTAACTGAGCACTGGGTCCATTTGAGGTCTGTTCCCTGCCTAGCTACCGGACTGTCTATAATCTTATAACATATTTAAGAAGACAATATTCAAGTGACTGTTTCAATTAGGTAAAAGCACAGGTAAGCACTACCTGCATGGCGTTTCTGCCCGACACACCTCCGACGGTGACAGTGGGGTAACTGCAAGGTCATCAGCCGTGAGCCACCCTTCATGGATGTTTCGCTCCATTAATCCCGGAACATCTCACGGTGGTGGAGCAATGGCAGGGATGTCTCCCTGCCGCCCCTTGCAGCCACCCGTAGGACCCCTCTTTACCCCACGTTCTGTCCTTCCTTCTTAGCCACAGCCAGAAGCTGGCTCTTTCCACCTCTTCTGCCAGGTCCCTGGATACCCTCTTCAGTTTCGCTCCCCTCACTCCAATCTTCCTGAGGAGATGTTGGATGGAAATTCCAATGAAACCCCTGCAGCCAACCTCCACAGGGTAGATACAGTAGATGTTGTCCACCCCGCTTCTCGGCACTCAGCTACCAGCTCAGTGTACTTGTCTTTCTTACATGCAAATACTGCATCCATGCCTCCCTCCCAAGGAATGAATAGCTCTGCCATGACCGCAGTCTTGGCTGCAAGGGACCACAGGATGACGTCTGGCCTCAGAGAGGTTATGGTTATCTCTGGTCAGCTCAGCTGTATACAGCCTTCCTTAGCTTTGGACTGGTTGTTCCGCCAACAATGGGATCCTCTCTGCATCTACGGTGAAGGAGATAAGGTCATTCCTGGCTCCATTCCGAATCGAAAGGCTGCGGGACTTTGATGGTTTAATCCTCATTCGGGCCCATTTGAGGAGTTCTTCAAACCTCTTCAAGAGCCTGGAAGTACATGGAGCTGTTTGCAACAAGATTGTTACTTTATTATATAATAATTACTGGCAGTTCTTGTATGTATTTATTACACTAATAATAATAATAATAATAATAATAATAATAATGAGAACCAACTCTTTTTGGAGATGGAGGGTGCACTAGAAATTCAAGCTTTTCAGGATTCCCACAGGCCCTGTAGGTTCTGCAGAATAAGAGTGAATTTGAGTGAATCATAAGACTTGGCAGGAACAGGAGCAAAAATCCCCCCAAAAAACCATGATGGCTTGGATAGCTTGTTTCCATTCCTGTCCTCTCATGTTTTAGACTGGTCCACATGTATTAATCAATCTTATGAGGACGATTTTTAAATCCTTTTCAGATATACATACATAGATATTTGAAGTAAATAATAATAATTTTTGAATATGTACAGAAAACTTAGTTATGTTTATTATAATTTTGATAATTTAACAACTATATTTTCATTGGAACACAATTCCACACTACCAGTGGAATTAAGTGCTTGAGTGATCCAATTAATTTTTAATAGGATGAATTTCCATTACTCTCAGATTTTGCAAAATGCATCTCGCGCATAAGCAAACTGGTAATGGGCACATAAAATAAAAAAACCTTATTAAAAAAAAATAAGTCTTGTCGGAAAAATTCTTTTATTTCATTAAACTGATGGAAACACAGCTCAACATCCAACAGTGAAGAGCAAAACGGTAGACATATTAGTAAGTGTTCAGTCTCTGTAAAAGAAAACTAATGCTTTCTCATGTGAACCGGAAAATAATTATGGCAGGTATGTCTTTGTATGTTCGCGAGAAGGAGTCTCCCATTAGCGTAAACGTATAATCACATACATACATACACATACATATTAGTATCAAATATTTATGCACTGACACCTCTACTTAAAAATGAAAAGTAATTTTTCGTAATGTAAATTTTTCGGAAGTCTCTGCACTTTTTTTTTTGAACAAAAGTCTTTTGTCAATATAGACTTACAGGTTTATCTGACATCAACATTCTACTTCTTCCAATTTTTCCATAAGCCCATGTTGTTTGGTATGTATTAACAGCCAAAGGCAACCAACAACCTTAAAAATACCCAGGAAAGACAAAGCAAATGACAATAATACATAAATAATATACTTTAAACTGAACTTAATAAAGCGGGGAAAAAAGGTTTTAACAATAACCATCTCGGCAGTAGTGCCCCTGATGGAGCAGCAGTTCAATTCACAGTGACGAACTCCAGTGCTTTATCAATGGATTCCATCTCCTAAGTATGTCCATGCTTAAATTTAACTTTGCAGTAATTTTTTCCATCATGTATACTTTAACTGTCCTTTCTCACCACTGCTTGATTGTGGGAGGTGCAGGCTTGCACCAGGATACAGTTATCTTCTTTGCCACTAATAATAGTACTCTCAAAAGATAAAGCTTGTCTTTACTCATGTATTCTGAGGTGAGCACCCCATTAGTCCCTATTAGTAGCACCCTATTAGTCAGTTTGTGTCCATTTTCGCAGATTTGTCTCCACACTTGCTCTTCAATCACCCTATTCATTTCTAGTTCCCACTTTTCCTTTCTCCCGAGGGTGCCCACCGGCAAGCTTGACTGTAAACATTTATACATTAGTGATACTACTTTGACACTTTTTCTCCCTTTTGAAGCCCGAATGAAAAGTGTTTCAAGATCGCTAGGTTGTACTTTCAGGAAAGACCACTCAAATATCACCTGATTTGCAGGAATCTATAGAAGTCTGATGATACCAGACCATATTCTCTTTATAATTGGCCAAACGACTTGAGAGTATCTCCCTGAAACAAATCATTTATAAGCACTAGCCCTTTACCTTCCCATTCCTGAAATCTTGCATCCAGTTGTGCGGGCATGAAGTCAACATTACCAGATCTTGAGGCTCTAGATAACATCCGAGGGGCGTTAATCTTTTCTCTAATATTACTTAAAATTTTGTAGGTGCAGTCCATCCATGTATTAGTAGTGTATTTTCCACACTATAAGGCGCACCATCAATGAATGGCCGAGTTTCTAAAAAATGGCATATATAAGGCGCACCTGATTATAAAATGGACATAGAGTTGAAACCATAGTACTGGCTGGGGTTGCATTATGCATCCACTAGAGTTGCGTTATGCAGCCACTAGATGGTGCTTCACTAAAGGGAATAAATTAAAAACAATCAACAAAGTCATCAAACTTTATTAATAGAATATAAACTTTATTCATACAATATAAGCGTTGTATGGATATTATACTAAGAAATATTTGTTATTAAAAAAAAATCTGATAAAACAAAGAATGCGTTATTGGTAATTGCTATTTAACTACTAAACAGGAGCCGCAGAGCGCAGAATAGATCCAGATCAAGCCATTCACTCGTGAACGTGCGGCGCACAATCCTTTTTGATTTTCCCGTCGGCATGCATTATATATTTTTGCCCAGCTATTTCATTATGGAGCACAAAAGTTACAAATAAACAAAAGTCAGGGAAATTTAAATGACAAACATGCAACGGTATGAGTGAGGAGCCAAGCGCAGGTGATGGCCCGGCGCTGCCGTCTTTTTAGTTTTCTCCTCGGCATGCATTAAATGTTTTGAATCCGCTATTTCGTTATGGAGCACAAAGAAGTTATGAATAAACGAAAGTCAGGGAAATTTAAATGAAAAACATGCAACGGTATGAGTGGGGAGCCAAGCGCAGGTGAAGGCCTGGTGCCGCTGTCTTAATGAGTTAAGGAATCGCGCTGGGCCTAGTTGGCTTTATCGGTTTGAACTGGATTTTTAGACATAAACTATAGTTTATGCAGTCAGCACATGATATGATACATATATAAGGCACTCTGGATTATAAGGCGCACCTTCAGCTTTAAAAAAAAAAAAAAAAATCAGGCTTCTGGGTGTGCGTTATAGTGCGGAAAATACGTTAATTTTGAATTTATTCTATTCTTCCCTGGGGCAAAATATCAAGTCACATAGAAGTGGTCCTGAGCTTGCATTCTGCTCCAGGGTCAGCCATGTTGCCTCTCATTTTGTCCCTGCCATTCCATTGCCCCATGCAGTTGTGCCGCCCAGTAGTATAATTTAACGTCTGGTAAATTAAGACCTCCACTGGCTTTACTGCTAGTGAGTCATGTCATTCTAACCCTGGGTTTTTTTCTTTGCCAGATGAAAGATGATAACATTTTTTTTTTTTAGTTCGAAGAGTGGAATCCGGATAGGCAGGGAGAAAAACAGATATAGTAGTCTTGGGAGAACATTCATTTTGACAGTTTCTATTCTCTCAAAAAAGGAGAGGGGTAGTATTTCCCATCTAGCAAGATCTCTTTTAATCTGGTCCATTAGTTTCCCAAAATTTGCTGCGAAGAGTTGTGTCATCATAGGTCACGTAAATTCCCAGGTATTGGAACCCAACCATAGTCCACTTAAATTTGACTTTTTTAGACAACTCCTGAGGCCAATTTCCCTTCCCTTTATCATCATGGCCTCAGACTTAGATTCGTTCACTCTGTATCCTGAAACCGCCCCAAAATCATTCAAAACATTTTAAAAGTTCTTGTATGGATAACGCCGGGTCCTTAACATATAGTATAGTCATCCGCATTAAAAGATAATTTGTGATTTTTGGAATTTATCTGATATGCCCAAAATTAATGGGTCGTTTCTAATTAATTCTGCTAAGGGTTCGATACTAATGGCAACCAAAAGTGGTGATATGCAACAACCCTGACTTGTGCCTCTTTTCAGGGGAAAGGTTTCTGAAATATGTCCGTTTACCCGTATTCTAAGGATGGGGTTCGAGTACAATACTTCAAACCAGTCAGTAAAGTGCTTATCAAATCCCATCTTGGCCAACACGAGTTTGTGAAACATCCAGTCCACCCGATCAAAGGCTTTCTCGGCATCAAGGCTGAGAAGCATCGATGTATGTGCGTCTTCTCTAACTGTGGATATTATTTTCAATGTGCGCCTTATATTATTTATACCCAGCCTTCCAGGTATAAATCCCGTTTGGTCTGGGTTTATAAGTTTATTAATGACTCTCTCAAGTCTCCTTGAAATGTAGTGTGTAATTAAACACCCTGTTTAACAGTGGGACAAGCTCCTTCTGAAAACATCTGTCGAACTCCCCCGAAAAGCCATCTCCGCCTGGTGCCCTGTTATTTTTCAGTTTTCCAATAGCAAGCTTAATATCTTCTTTAGTAATCTCCTCCACCAAAGTTTTAGCTTCCCTGTGCTCTAATTTGGTAAGACTGATACGTTGTAAAAACATTTGTTGGGTATTCGTTCCGCATTATATAATATAAAGGCGTTAGCTATTGCTCTGGGGTGCGACACCATGATTTGGGACATGAAATCTTTTGAATTGTTCTACCTGCTTGTAGTTTCCTTAACTGGAATGCAAGTAACCTGCTAGCTTTGTTCCCCTGTTCATAATATTTTTCATTCGAGAAGTGTAATTCTCCCTCCGCCTTGTGTGTAAGTAGATCATCCAGTTCTTGTCTATGTTTCTTGAGTTCCTGTAAAATCGTGTCTGCGTTTGTTTTTTTGTGATCGCTTTCTATTTCCTTATTTGTTGTTCTAATTTTGCTTGATTTGCCTCGCATTCGCTTTTAAGCCTGGAACATAATGAAATGATTTTGTCCCTTAAGACCGCCTTTGCTTCGTCCCATAAAATTGAAGGGGAGGTTGTCCCAATGTTATTGAATTCCAAGAAAAGTTTTATTTCTTCCTTTCTATACTGCACGGTTTCCGCGTTATTTAACAAAGACACATTCAGTCTCCATAACTTAAAAGGTTTGTCATCGTCCAAATTCAAAGTCATAACAACTTGCTGCATGGTTTGAAAGGGGTTGAGGCTCAATGCGACAACCCTTCACCCTATGAACATCCTGTTTGGGGATGCAGAAATAATCTATTCTTGAGTGGCTTTTATGAGCTCTTGAGAAATGAGTGTAATCCCTGACCCCTGTATTTTTCCACACGCCATATGTCCACCTGTCCAAGTTCTTGCATCATGTCGGTTAGTGTCCATTATTTGTAGGTTTGAGTTTTTTGTCCAGCAAGAATTTGGTCTTGGCACTTTTTACATGTAAATAGGCTAATCTGTTCTACGCCCTAAAAATGGTACTCAACCCTTTAAATTAACAATACAATATTAATAAATAATAAAAATGCATCAAAAACTGTAAAAACATATAAATTAGAATTACATCAGTGCAGAATTGTCATAAATAATAAAAATGCATCAAAAACTGTAAAAACATACATATTATAATTACATCAGTGTAGAATTATCATGGAACTCAAAGTACCGTAATTCCCCAAATATAGGATGCACCTGTGTGTACATGCTGGTGCAGTTTATAGTCCAAAAAATATGGAATTAATCTAAAGGAAATAAAGTTCACATCTACACATTAACTTTCAACTATTTAAACAAGTTGTGATGTAGAACTTGTACCCCATGTGTATAATATACTGTAAATCTTATTTAAAACATGATTAAAAGATCTGTATCATGGTGTTTAAATCTTTACAGTTAAATATATATGTATAGATTATGAAACCTTCACTTTAGCACAAGGACTATTTAATATATTCTGAAATATAAGTTGTTGTTTTTTTTGGGTTGCAACATTTCTAACCAGGAAGTTAAACATCTCGTTGACTGAAATCGTGTGGCTACGGCGCCCCCTTCAAAACGTTGTTCAGCCACACTGAAAACAGAGAAAAAGCAAACATAACCTTGAAATATGTAAACTTATGGGCATAACTGTGATATTACTATGTCAAGAATCTCAAAACTAAATGTAAACAGTACTTCTCATTGAGGAATAAGCGGTTACTTGCAGAAGAAAAATGCCCTATAAAATCAGTCTTTATACATGAAGAATACATAATGTAAGTCAACGGCAAAGTCATTTAGCTTTTCATTTATTTATTTATTTTTGCTTGTTTGTTTATTTGTTTGTTTGTTTTAGGAGGCTAACAAGCACCGTACAAGATATTAAAGATAAACTCCACAAAGAAGACTCAAACTGCACACTCCTGCCTCAGACACCTCTGTTCAATTGGCTCAACAAAGGCCAGGCTCTTGCTGCTCAATGTTCAACACTCCTACGGGAGCTGTCTTGGCTGCTGCAATGCTGTCCCGAAGCCTCTCATCCCCAGGAGAAGAATACCGACGTCCAGCAGTACTCTTTGGGGTGCACATCCCCAATGGCAGCTCACCATCAGCCCCCTGTTTGCCACATGCGGAAAGGAGATCCCCCCTGGACGCAACTTGACCAGCGTATTGCTGCAATGCTGAAGCAGATGCTGAACTTAAAGACCGAACTTCACCAAATAACACAGCAGAGCTTAAAGAGAGTACTTCTGACATGGTAAAGAAAAATTGTTTGGGATTCTAATAAGACAAATCCACTTTTAATGGCCCAATATTTTTACATACTCTTTCCATAGGAACCATTTTGTCACATGTTGTTCGGCTTTTGACCAACTATCAACGGTGGTGTCTCAGCTGCGTGATATTGAACAACTCTTTATACCAGCTACATGTATCAGCAATGAACACTTTATGCCAGCCATCGCCCAGAGCCTAAAGTTTGTTAGGAATGAAGCAACGAAAGACATCACTGAGTTTACCTCTTGGAAGAACCAACTTCTGTCAGATGGACACCTTACCCCAGATAAATGTAAGGCCCACTTCAGGCGATTTTAAACTATTACTAATTTAATGTCTGTTATGATCCTTGATTATTTTCAGATGGGATATCCACATTCTGTTCCGAATTTTCTGCTGATCTGGACACAAACATAAACTGCTTGTTGTGTGCTGTCCAGACCCTTGTAAAGCGAAGGGGGGGCAATGAGGGCAGAGCTCAGAAAGTTGGCAACATAGGTGAGAACAATGCAAAGCATCTACCAGACAACAAGTGTGGATTTCTTATTTCGTCTGAAATATCAATGAGTAGAATACCAAGTCTAGAGACAGTTTCCTGGTTCTTTTACTTGTTTTTGGAACTCTGAAGAATACAAATACAGTGGGCCCCCGGGTTACGAACTTAATCCGTTCAGCGGCTACGCTCGTATATCGAATTGCTCGTATAGCGGGCAATCCAAACCCATGTTAATTCGTGAATGCGTGCAACGCGCGCCGAAGCCTTAGGTAAAAACGACACACTGTATACATATATTAAAATTGAGTGACATAATCTGCTGTACACTTGCATTATATAATAAATACAATGGATAAATAGCTTTTACCTTTGAAACGACGAGACTTGAGCTGGGTGTAAGCAGAGGGGGGCAGAGTCCAACGCTCAAAGTTAACATGGCGATAGATATGCTATTGGTCTTACAGTGTTACAGTAACTCTTTCAGTCAGGGTGCAAATCACGCAGATACTAAAACATCATCCTCTTATTTCTTTCTTTACCGCTGCTAGTAATTTTAGAAGCCTTTTAGAAGAATGTCTAACAGATAAAGTTTGCAAAGTCTTCACAACATTCCGTTTTTCACTAATTTTCTCTCCTTCCTTCCATCCTGTCCCATCAAGCTAGATAAAGGCGTTCGGCCAATAGCATATCGGCATTTCTGTGATTGACGTGTGACGCCGGCCAATAGCATCTCCGTGAGTGAGACCGGGTGACCTTAATCGACCAATAGCATATTCGCATCTCCGTGACTGACTGATAATTATTCGCACTTTTTTTTTTAAACGGTTGGAATGTATTGACAATTAATTTAAAAAAAAACACACATTTAAACCAATGACAAATCTTTGTCCTGCAATCGGCACATTTAATTTCATGTCAGCTGTTTTTCCCTTTAGCTGTACAAACACTACACTTAAATGGTAATATATTTAGACACCGTGAGTGAGACAGTCAGTGTGACGTTGTAAGACCAATAGCGTTCACGTTACTGCCACAAGTAACTACTGATGATTGATGATGTCGCTACTGTTGATTTTAATGACGCAATTCAACGAGAACATTTCTACATACTCAATGGCCGGCATGTCGAATTGCTAGTAAGGCGAGAGGTTTGTTCGTAAGCGGAGGACAAAAATCTCCCTGATCCACGCTCGTAAGGCGAATTGTTCGTAAATCAGGGTGCTCGTAAGCCGGGGGCCGACTGTATGAGCCTGAATATATCGGTTGTCCTGAAACAGCTGAAATTGGTATGTGAGGATGTCATTGCCTGTCTTTCACATGTGCTCTGATTTTTCAAATCATGACCAGTGAGTGATCCCAAAGAGGTAGTTAAAGAATACGGGGAAGACCTACTGAAGCCTAGACACTTCACCCATCACTTGGAGGAGGAGCTGTCGGCAGATGTGGAGGCTCTGTCTGTGGGAGATGTGACTGCTAGGCTGGAGAGGCTGCTGGGGTGCCTAAAGATACACACAAACTCTTCTAAGCGGCAGAAGCTCCAGGTTTGAGAGTTTTGACATCTGTATTTTCAGGGTTTGTTAATAGAGCCTGGAGTCGCAGTCAGATTGATTACTCATCATTTGGATTCAGATCTTGTTCTATTCTGGGGGAGGGTGGATTAAAAAATTAAAAAAAACTTAGACACTGGGATTTACTTTGTTCTGTTTGAGTAGATGGAAACTGGATGATATTTTTCTAGGTATGACTAATATTATAATTTCCCTCATTGATGGAAAACATACATTCGGTGAGTGCTAAAAGAGCTTTCAGCTGCAATTTCACTTACTGGCAAACAATTTGTTGAACTGGAAAGTTTTTTATTTATATTATTTATATTATACACTGATCTGAATAGCTTTATCAAAATGGGTTTTTCACGAACAAGCTCATATATTTTTTAATCTTAGCTTTCGTTTTCAGTATTATCAATATGTTTTATGTATAAAGGACTTTTGAAACGCCCCTTAGAAATGGGCTATATGGCCACGCCCCCTCATCTTTAAGCGAGTCAGAGTAGAAACCTGACTCAAAATACACTGTGTGCACAATTAGATGAGTATTTTGACCATATCATAATTTTTATGTATATTTTCCAATTCCAAACAGTATAATCTTAAATGCTTAATGCATATAAGCGTATCAAGGTGATGTGTTTTTGTGGAATGAGGGAGTTTGGGGCCAAAGAAGATCAATACCCATTATCAAGGTTTGCATAATAATTCAGCATCCTCTTTTCTTCTTGCAAAATGCGGTGAAAAATGATTCAAGTGACTCAGGAAAGTCAGAAATTGTAAAAATAATTTTAGAGGAATGCAGTATTCTTGAAATTGCTAAGAAGGGCGTGATCACAGAACCATCAAAAAACATTTTATTGCAAATAGGCAGACCCAAATTAATTGCTAGTTTTTAGAGGTATTTTTTTCCAAGCAGTCGTACAGGAAAAAGTCTGCATCTTTCAAGACCATTTTTAAACTACTAACCATTCAAATTATATAGACAACAAACCAATCAAATTCAAAATTTTAGCCTTCTATCATTTAGTCTTATTTAAAACAACTCAATTCATTTATAAAGTTTACAATAATCAACCTTGCCACAATTTCCAAAAACTGTTCAAAATTAGGGAGAGTTGTTACGTGCTAAGAGGTTTTTTATTTTATTTTATTTTTTTTTTTCATAAAAAAAAAAGGCAAGAAAAAAACAAAGCAAATGTGTGTTTCGGTAAAAACTAAGAAGGTGTTCAACTATGGAGTAATTAGGAAAAAATTGACAAGATGTGAATCTCTTACTATTAAAAAGATGTATACAAATACAATTCTAAAAAGATAACCGTAAACCTGAAATATTGTACAAAAACTCCATGCTGCTTTCTTTATTTTCATCAATAATAAATATTTCTTTTGGAGAATGCTCCATTACATGCATCAAAGGACTGCATTGTGTAAAGGTCTTAAAAATGGTAGAATAAAGAAGTGGCCTCTTTTTCACCATATTTTTATAAGTCTGTCTGTGCATCCATCTTTTATGTAAGTCTGTTTATGCCTCCGAGTCTTGTCACTGCTTGCTATCCAGACATGGCTTCACTCAAACGGTCACTTAAGCGCATGTCGCACTGCGGTGCGGAGGTGCACTTCCGTGGCAGGGAGAAGTCAGTGCTTGCTCAGCTGAGGCTCTGATTTGCGTGGCTTTTCGCGCCACTTACCTCCTCAGTAAGAGGACAATTTAATCTGTGTTTTAGTTGTTGTTGTTATCTGGTCTATTGCAGCAGTGGACAGTTAGCTGTGCTAGCTAGTTAGTTGCAGGAGTTAACTTGTTAACACAGGAGAAAGCTGCTGGGTGGCTGTTGTAAAAACATAAGCGTCTGTAAAAGTCTAAAGCAGGACTGGGCAATTATAGCCCTTGAGGGCCGGTGTCCTGCATGTTTTCCAGTTTTCTCTCTCCAACACATCAGATTTAAATCATTATTTTATCAACAATCTCTGCTCTGCTTGAAAATGCAGTACTCCTAATCATTTGAATTAGGTGTGTTTAAGATAGAAAATTGTAAAACATCCAGGACACTGGCTTTCGAGGACCAGAGTTGACTACCCCTGGTCTAAATGCTGCATTCCTACAATTGTCCATTTCAACGAGTAAAAATATAAAAATGATCGTATCAGTATTTTGGATTTTTGTCTTGATGATCTTTTTTCCTCATTGAAAATATTGTGCTGATTGTTTTTATATTGGTCAGAGTTTGAAGTGGACAAGAGCAGAAATGTTCGTAAAATTTTGGTGGTAATTGCTCACTGTTTTAGATGATAACTGAATGTGACAAACCAAACCAGGTAGCATTTCAATGCTTGACTTCTGCCTTCCCTGACTGTCTGAAATTGCCCTAACTCCAGATTTTGAACACGAAACTGTTGAACTGTGGTTATGCACTGATGATGCTTTTCTCCTTTTAATTGTTGGGTTTTTTTTCATTTCCTTTTAAAAATGGTTTATGTGTTCAATAAATCAATCATTTTGTGCAGTACAGTTGAATCTGATATACCTGCACTTTTGTCTTTTCAGGAGGTCAATAGAGCATGCAGGATGCTGGTGCGTGTAGAGCCTCTGCTGGAGATTTACTCTGACCTGGTCCGTCACTTCTTGTCTGTGTCAGTGGGAGTGCACAGGTGCACTGGAAAACTACTATCAGTTTTGACTAACATCTTCACTGAGCTTGCTCAAAAGGTACAGGGTAAACAACAGTTGATTTTAATGTTATGTACAATAATTGTGTACTATATATATATATATATATATATATATATATATATATATACACACACACACACAGTCGGCCCCCGGTTTACGAACACCCTCTTTTACGAACATTTCGACTTACAAGCGTGGTCCGGAGTTTTTTGTTCCACACTTACGCACAGACCATTCACCTTACGAGCAATCTGACATGTTGGCCATTGTATTTGTTCATTTATTTTCGCTTTGCCACGTCATCAAAATCAGTAGTTAAAGCTTGTCACGGGAACGTAGAACGATAACTATGATTTCGCCACGCGTTGCCAGTCAATGTGCACGTACAATTGACCTCGCTTTGCTACATGAACGAAAGCATCTGCTCATGTATGACACGGTAACGCTGAGATGCTATTGCTCTTACAATGTCACAGTCACTGTTTCAGTCACGGTGTCAGTCACGGTCTCACTCACCGGGATGCTATTGGCCGGCGTCACGTCAATCACAGAAATGCCGATATGCTATTGGCCGAACGCCTCTATCTTGCGTGATGGCACAGCTGTGCCGGATGGACTGGAAGGAGAGAAAATGAGTGAAAAACGGAAGGAAGGAATGTTGTTAAGACTTTGCAAACTTTATCTGTTAGACATGGCTTCTAAAATTGCTAGTGGCGGTAAAGGAAGAAGTAAGAGGATGATGACAATAGAAACCAAGCAGGAGATAATAAAAAAAATACGAAAGAGGCGCACGCATGGCTCGTGAGTATGGCCGTAACCGCTCGGCAATCTTTCCTTGCCGGGGGACGGACCTCGATCGACAACAAAATTGAGAGGCTTCTTCTATTATGGATTAAAGAGAAGGAAATCGTCGGTGATATGTTCTAGTTTTGAGAAAAGTTCCCGTTTAAGAAAATAAATCAATAAATTCTGCGGGTT
Source organism: Hippichthys cyanospilos (assembly GCF_059441005.1). Classification (NCBI taxonomy): domain Eukaryota; kingdom Metazoa; phylum Chordata; class Actinopteri; order Syngnathiformes; family Syngnathidae; genus Hippichthys; species Hippichthys cyanospilos. The sequence continues at coordinate 14,305,202 of NC_142388.1, read as the reverse complement.
GGTCTCTGCTCCCCTCCGCCTCCACCCAGCTCAAGTCACGTCACCCCAAAGGTAAATGTCATTTTTCCTTTGTATATTTATGTTATTTAATTTAACTGGACAGTAGGTTATGTTACTCATTTTTAATGTGTATAAAGTCGTGATGTTTTTACCTAAGGTTTTTGCACGCGTTGCACAACATTCCTTCCTTCCGTTTTACACT
>NC_142388.1:14217500-14300000 GCF_059441005.1 Hippichthys cyanospilos | reverse complement strand
CTTCAGGGGTCGCCACAACAAATCAACTGCCTTTATCTAAACCTGTCTTGATTTTATTTCAAATTAACTCTTAGTGAAATTCTGTAGAAAGTTCTCTTTAAGGCCTGCTCAGCTGCTCAAGCTGTAGGTTGTGGACAAGTGAGTGGTCAAGCAAGTGGAAGCCCTCTTACTTGCATTCCTAGCCCACACGGTCTCTCGCACTTGCTCAACCACTCACTCGCCCGGAACCTATACACAGGTCTCACTCAATATACTCACAACATGGTATAATTTGAACACAAGAAAATATGAAGAAATTACAAAGATGATATTTATTCTGTTTTGCTATAGTTTTTACATTGTCGCCAAAATGTTGGTGGGTCCTACTCATGGTAAAATAGAAAACATCGGAATTGGTCTCTAAAATTAAGGGTGAGTCCTATACACAAGCATGTCGTATATTTGGAGAATTGCGGGATTAATTAATTTCAATTTGATCCAAATAGCATTCGACAAATAGAGTTTAAAAATTGCAAGGATGTCATCTGTATATGTGATTCGGTATAATATTCATGCATATTTCAGGTGGAGGATACCTTTGCAGAGGGTCAGGAGAAAGAACATCATGATGACAAGAAAATTCAAGCAGAAGACAATGCTGTTGAGATGTCAGAAGACTTTGATGGCCAAACATCTGATGGCGATGAGCATGATATTTGTATGAACATACAATCATGCTGAAGCAGCACAATATGTTTTTATTTGGAATACTATTGGAATACTGATTCCTTTCTTGCCTACTTACAGATGGGGAGGAGTCCGACAAAGAGTCAGACCAGGAGGAGTTGGATAAAAAAATGGGTGATCTCGGTGATGAACAGACGAATACTCTCGATGAGAGAATGTGGGGTGGTGAAGATGCTGATGATGATGATAATGAGGGAGGAAGTGACAAAGAGGAGGAGTCAGGTCAAGGCATGGATCAGGTACTTTTTCATTCGTCCGAGCAATGACCACTGTGGGGGGGTCCCGTTTTTTTTTTGTCTTATTTTATTTTATTTATTTATTGGGGGGGTATCATTATTTTAAGGCTCAAGTCAAGCAGTGACTAGAAAATTATCTTTTTAAAATGTATTTATTTTTTAACGCCCCTTTTTGCACATTCACGTTTCTTTGTATTTATTTTATTTTCTCCTATGTGTTCTATGTCAACGTGTGTTTTTTGACCAAATGAAATAAAGATCAGATAAAATGTCTATTCATCTCATGCAATATTGGGGTACAGAGGACCAAAAAGGAAGTTATTTTCCTAAATCTTTTTTAAATTTTATTTTCAACAATATACAGTGGTACCTCGGTACTCGACCATAATCCGTTCTGAGGTGGTGGTCGAGCACCGATTTGTTCGAACACCGAAAGCAATTTTCCCATAAGAAATAATGGAAAGTATGTGTGCACAAGTAAATGTGCACAAGCAGTACATGATAAAGATAAAGATAAATAAAGCATTATAAACCATTTTGTATAATTTACTTACGTTTTGGAGAGTGGTTGATGGCATACAGGAATAGATGTGGAGCGAACGGGAGGGAGGCTTACTCCTTGGAAGGGGAATCCCCTTCCATGATGACGCTAGCTAACTGCGACGCGAGGTACACCGCGTTCATATTTTGCTATAATTTCCTTCTTCGGTTCAATAGTGGTCCTCATTGTTTTCCTCTTTGCCTTCCCCTTATCACTGTCTTTCTTTGGACCCATTATTAAGGGCTAGAGCAACACGAAAAAGTTTAAATCCGGGAAGAAATACTCGAACAAACGTCTTACTCCGCTGGCGGTCTGAGTTGAACTGGCGCTTACCCGCTGGCCGAGAAGGGCCGAGGAGCGCGTTCGGCTCGGCTCGGCTCGGCTCGGCTAGGCTTGGCTAGTCGAGAACCGAAAATCTGATCGAGGTCCGATGCATTACCTACTTGATTTTTTTGGTCGAGCACCGATTTGGTCGAGTATAGAGGCGTTCGAGGACCGAGGTACCACTGTATTTACAGTTGGCCTCCATTATTTGTGAGGAATTGGGACCAGGCTATTGCGCAGCGCAAAACATTTTACATATTGTTGGCACTAACAGCTTTATCCACATGCACCTTACAAATCCTGCACGATGTACTGGCTGATGCAAAGTTATACTTAGCAACTTCCAGCCACAAAGCATTCTTTATAAGCCATGGACAGCAACACAGTAGATTTTTTGAAGTTCATCTCATTTTTGTGTGTCAAGGCTGAGATCATTAGGCCGTCAACATGTGCATGCACCATCAAAACACTATTTTGACGATTTTGTTTCAATAACAAAGGTCTTTCACAACAAAACAAAAAATATATGTACTTTGCCCGTTTTTGGGCCAAATATTTCATTGGCCAATTTTTCTTCAAATATTGTGGACAACTTAATTCTTCAAACTGTGTGAGAGGAGAGTTGAGAGGGCCCTTATGGAGCTCTTTGATTTTTTTTTTTTTTTAGCAAACCATAAATTGCTGTTGCTAAATTCTATTCTTGAATTTAAACCTCCCCATCATCTTTGAAACTTTTTAGTATGCGCCCGCTATCTGAAAAGCAGATAGCAGTCATTTACTGCAGCGCTGCTCCTCTTGATCAAATGTGAATTAGGAACTACAAAGTAATGCAGACATCCCTCATACAAATTCAGTCACAAATGGAAAATGGTGATGTAATTTTCCTCACGCTCTCATTTTTGTTTCACTTTAAAGGTTTTTATTTATAATCCTGCTGTATCTTTACACCCTTACTTGCTATTTTTTAGGGTGAGTCAATGTTAGCTGCAAAGGATGATGACTTGGATGCTGCTGAACCCAACAAAAATCAAGAAAAAGGGGAGAATGATGACCAGATGGAGGTTGAGGAGAAAGACAAAATTAACAAACAAGGAGATGAGGTAATCATTTGAGAATGAAAATGTAAAGTAATATTTACATGTGTAATATACATTATGTAGGTGTGAACTAAATCATAGTGTTTGCTTACCTCATAGGGCCTTTCCTAAAAATAAAGGTTTTCCTACAGTTTTTGAAAAATGTCAAACTACAAAAAAGGCACATATGAGAGAAACAGTTTAGATATTTAGATTCTACATTCAAAACAGCTGTATTTAATATTTGGCTGCTTTATTACTGGAAATGTATTTATTTATTTCCTTTAGCAGAGCAACATTATAGATTTTGAATTTGATGCTGTAAATGCTTATCAAGGGCATGTGATCTCTGTTTCCTAGAGGGAGTTTGATGAGAATGAAGTGGATCCTTATCATGGCGATCAAGAAAAGATACCCGAACCCGAAGCTATTAGTCTACCTGAGGATCTTAACCTAGATCAGGATGACGCAATGGATGACAGTGGAGAGGTAGAAGGTGATGGTGAGTTTTGTTTTTGTTGAAAGACACTTCCACAAAGGGCACTGCTTCTTCACTGCTTCTTTAGCTCTCTGATTTTCATGTTTGTTACACCTCTCTTACTATACTTGTAAATGCAATCTCCACGGGGGAAAAAACAACTCTGAAACTGAGCACTACCGACATCAACTGCTGTTTATTTGAAATAATTAGTGACATTAGAAAACATGTGGACAACAAAACACACCTGTCAGTCACATGTTCCAATATTTTTGATTGCCCAAAAATGTAGTGTTCCTTCACAAATAATGTTGTTCTCTAAGTTGTGTATCACATCCAAATGTAAACACCTATGCAAATGTAAATCAAAGTGAAAATGTTGATTTTTTTTTGTCTCATGTTCATCTTTCGGTGTCACACAAACATTTCCAGCCTCCAGGAAAAATAGAGGAATTGTCTTCACTGTTCCAATACTTTTGAAGGGAACTGTATCAATGATGATAGTGCTGAGTGGGCATGGGACGATAACCGGAATGGCGATATATTGCAGTTTTAGAAGTCACAGTTATTTAAAACCGTCTAAGTAGACGGATTTCCTGCGATTTTTTTGCAACATTTTGTCGAGCGGCGGTCAAACTATGTCAGCAAACAGAAAAGTCTTTGTTGAGTTGTGTTTCTCCTCAAGACAGTAGGTGGTGGTAAAGACCAGTTAACGGCTATGCCTTAAAGCGGCATCATCATGTCACAAACTACAAAGACAGACCATAGCATTTTTTATTTTTTTGTGGGCATTAAAAAATTGAATCTACATATGTTTAAATAGAACTGATCGCACTGAACAATTAGAGTGGTTGAAGGGAAAAAAATCCTAAATAACTTAAATTATCATGCCTTTAAAGGCATTTACAAAATTAGGAAAAAAATGCAATGTGTATAGTTTGCAAAGTGTGTGCACAAGGGTTACTGTTACCAACATTTTTCAGACGAAAATCCATTTCACATTGACGATGAAGCGATCCCCGCAGAAGAGGATGAAGATGGACAGAAAAAAGGAGATGAGGAAGAGGTGTCAGAAGAGCAGGCGGAGGACAAGGACCAGTCGATTCAAAGAGACCAAGAACCAGAGCCAAAGCATGAAACGGAAGAGAGTGGCAATGAGACAAAAATAGAAGACAAACCAAAAAATGATGAGAATTTATCTGTTCAAAAAGAAGGAACCGATCCTAAGGTGGGAAAATTAACTTCTTTGTAACCATATGACATTTATGTTATTCCTTGTATTTCGGATTAGACAATAATAATAATAATAAATAAGTTATACACATGATTTTCACATCATTGCTACTTGCTAATTTGCATTATCAAATTAAGATGATAGGATCGATTGCTGCTTGGTGGTGTGGCAGAACAACTATTTAGTAACGGCTAAACTTCTAAAATATGTGGGTATGCTGTGCAAACTTAGCTATCATTATCATGCTTTCCATTTCATCACTTGGGCGGTACTTGCTGATATGATTGAACAAGTTTGTTTCTTGCCTTGTTTTTTTTTTTTTTGACAACGTACCTGCAGAACAAGTTCAATTTCTATTTTCTCCCCATCGCTCTTAAGCTACCGTCATCCAAGCGATGGGGGAAGGAACGCTCGTCAAATTAGCTTCATCCTTGATAGAAGACACCAAGTCATCATGGCTGGCCATCAGTTGCGGGCTGAGCTGTACATTTGATTCCTTTCGGTTCATTGATACAATTGCTGTATTTTAGTGCTTCCTCTTTCACATACTTTGAGTGGGTTGACGTATGGGCTCCGCAATTATTATTATTATTATTATTTTTTTTTATATTTGGTGGGATTCATTGTGTGGCCTGGTACCGAAACAGTATTCATGCAATGTTTACCATGTGTTTGTTGTTCTCAATTTGTTGGTGTGATCAGTGAGTGACTTATAGTTAAGAACAGGGCTCACCAACGTGGTGCCCGCGGGCACTGGGTAGCCCCCAAGTATCACATGTGTAGCCCGCAGACATGTTCTGCAAATAGTTTACAAGTGATAGAACATTGTAATTTTCTAGAAAATTTATTAATAACACGATCAGTGTCTTCAAATAAAGTGGTAGCCCTTCATATTACTCTGTCCCAAAGAAGTAGCTCTCAGTTTCAAAAAGGTTGATAACCCCTGGTTAAGAAGGAAAGAATTACAATTTTAAATTTGCTTTGTTACAAATAAGTGCTTTGCTAATTAATGTGTATTGTTTCCTTACATGACACTCAATAATGCTAAATTGATTGCAATTTGAAGACCACTTTTTGAAACATGTTATGTTTTCTTGCAATATTTGTCACATTCATAATATGTGACAAAACAAAACAAACAAACAAAAAAAGAGTCCCTCCACTCACTCTTTGAACATTATTCTCACAAACAATGCTGTGTGTTCGGTGAAATAATAGTCTGCGTGGAAATTTACCCCCTTTTTTATTGCCACAGGATGAAGACGTGACTCAGTCAGAGTCTGCTGAGAGGAAAGAATACAATACTGACGGGCAAACTGGAGAGCAGAATTTCCAGAGTGATACTGCAGTGGAGGTGGCTGGAGAGGCATCAGAGATAGACCAAGCAAAAAAGGTGTGCCCTGTGCTCAAAGTGATTTTAAATTATTGGGGGAATTGTGAGGCCTGGACTCGTAAGCCAAAACCGCTTACCACTAAACCAACACATCAATTTTAATCAATTTTTTTGCCCCAAAACACCTCACAGTCCCAACAAATTTAAAATTTAAAAATTCCATTTAATCTTAATTATAACTGGGGTTCACTTAATCTATATCACATAGAATGAAATAAAATGTTTTTATTGTCAATAGATAGCTTGTGTGCAATGAAATTGAGAGCATGACCCCCGATAGATGCATACACAATTGCAAATCATACATATCGTACACGGCGCAAAGCCAGCTTCCTGTGGCCTTCACCCAGCCTCTCACCCTTCACCAAGCCCGCGTAAGGTGCTTTCTGAGTACTCCAGCCTTCCTCCCATATTCCAAAAAGATGCATGGCAGGTATAGTGGACCCTCTAAATTGTCCTTTGGTGTGATTGCGTGGTGAATGGTTGTTTGTCACTGTGTGCCCTGTGATTGGCTGGTAACCAGTCCAGGCTGTCCACCTCCTAATCAGTACACACATTTTACTTTGTTGGGTGGATTCCTTCCATGTCCAAAATTACTACTCAAAAGGATATTTAAAAAAAAATAAAAATAAAAAAAGCCTGCCTTGCTTGAGTTATCAATTTCCACATCATTCAGTTGGTGTGACAACACGCCTCGTGTCACATTGTGGAGCATCAAATCTACTGCCTCAAAATTATGCGCATCACTTGGCTGAAACTTGTGAGAGCTGCTCACCGCTCGTGGTGGCTGAGCGGCTGACTACTTGTGCTGGCTTTACATTAACAACATAGAGGTTTTTAAGACTAGCTTATAGGTAGAGAAGGGCTTATCGTTAAGCCCATGGCATTTACCATTGTAAGAAACAGCAACTTATCTGATGAGGGTTTTTTTTTAACTGCACTGTTTATAAAGTAGGCTCTTGCTTCATACAAAACTGAAATCGATAAAATTTCTATTTCCTTATCTTCATAGGAGCATGGGAATGGAGCAGCTGATGCTAATGAATCAGAAGGCCAACAGTCCAATGTCACTGCAAGGATGGTTTCAGAGTCACGTAATAGCACGCAGGTTGTATTCTAAATGAGCTAAAATAGTTAGATTTTTTTTTTTTTTGTGAGCTTTAACATTTTTTCTTTTTTTTTCTTTTTTTTTTTTTAAGGCTGCTTTATTGTCTAAACATGTCTAATAAATTGTGTTTCAGAGCTTTAAAAGAAAACCTGGGCAAGCAGAGAATGAGCGTACAACAGGTGACCGCAGTGAACTTGTTAACAAGCGTCTCCGTACAGTGGAGAGTTCTCATGAGCAGACACAAGACAGCAGGCAACGTGAAACTCAACATGAGTCCGACCTGTATGAACATATTTCCAAAAGGGATATGGTCTACGATAGGCAAACATACGGTCAGTCGCAACTAGCTACATCTTGAACAAAATTTCTGGTGTGAAGAAGAAATGATTAATTTATGACGCTAACTATAAATTTAATAAAGGGTATATTTGTTGAACGCACCCAGATGTTGCTGATGCGGATCAGGAGGCAGCAGAGTGTCAACAGGTCAAAGATGAAAATCGGGATGAGGAGAATCTTGTAATGGAAATGGAGCATCAGGATCATCACTTTGAAACTGCCGAAGTCCAGGAAGGCAAACAAAAGCAGCTGAATACACTCGATGCCATGCAGGAGAAAGGTGTTACAACAGTCACTTTGTCGTGATACACAAATCCTGTTTCTGCTGCGCTTATTTTGGATAAATGATTATGGGAAATACAATTATGTGAGTTTGTGTGTGTGTGTGTGTGTGGGGAGGGGGTCATACTTACTCTAAAAACATAATGCATAACTGCATGTGATTATTTTGTAGTGCCTCTTCTGCGAGACAAAGGGATAAAAGCTACTTGACTGGTTTTAGGTTCGATTTGATTAACAAAAGATGCCAGCATCAGAGAATTAAGTTGCCAGTTTACTAAAGACTATGGACCAAGACAAAGACAAAACAATTAACATTGATAATATTCACACATCAATTTGCATATACATTTTGAAATTTAAAGTTTTGTTATTCATCCTAGTCGATTTAAACAGTCAAAAAAAATTTCTGTTCATTCTCTTCAGTCATTTATCCTAATTGTGGAGAATAAATGTATTGTTATTGCCTTAATTTTAGGCTTGAATTCAGCATTCTACAGTCGTGGTCCAAAAAGTGACTGTAGCACCCCTTTAAGGCTTACAATATCAAAATCAAGGTATCTAAATTCAAATAAGTCAGAACAGGACAAACAAATCGAAACAGAACAATATTTCAAAAGATCCTTTTGATTAATTCTGCTCCAATTGTCCATTTGTTATGTGTGTGGGTTTACATACACAAAGTTCAGTCAATTCAAGGGGTGGAAAGGAAATGTCCAATTCTTACCACTACACCGTTTGGGTGTAGCACTAGCCAACAGCAAGGATCCGTTTTGAAATTGAAGTTGGTGGGTAGTTCACCACACAGGTTGACTGTTTCCAAGACTTTTCCACAGGAAAACAATGAAATAATGAAAACATAATTTAGTCCATTTTGTATAACACCGAATGTAATAGGAATCACATCGAGGCATTCAGAAGGCTACATTTCAAAGGATCCTGATTGTGTTTTTTGTTTTGTTTTTTCGTTTTTATCACTTCAAAGTTTAAATTTCATTTAGGCAATATTAATATTACAATAAGACAACCCTAATTTGTTTTATTTTTTTTGCTATGGGCGGGGGAGGGGGGGGGGGGGTACAAACCTATCTAACCCAATGTAAAAAAAAAAAAAAAAAAAAGTAATTACCCCCTAAATCCAGCAGCTAGTTCTGCCACATTGGGCAGCAATAACTGAAATTAAACATTTTCAATAATTGATGATGAGTCTTTCAGACTACTGTGGAGGAATTTTGGACCACTCTTCTTTGCAGAATTGTTTCAACTCTGCCACACGCTTGCATGAACTGCCTGTTTTAGGTCACATCACTGCATCTCAATTGGATTTCAAACCAAACTTTGACTTGGCCACTGCAAAACTTTAATGTTGTTCTTTTTGAGCCATTCTGAGGTGGACTTGCTGGTGTGTTTTGGATTGTTATCCAGCTGCATGATGCAAGAGCTCTTGAGTTTGAGGGCACAAGCTCGTGGCTTAACATTCTTCTTCAGCAGCTTCTGGTGAACAGCAGAACTTTAATTTCCGTCAGTTGCAGCAAGTTGTCCTGGTCCTGAGGAAGCAAAGCAGCCTCAAACCATCACACTGTCAAGATCTTTTGCCACCTTTATACCAAATATACCAGCCTGCACACCTTCCAATAAGTTCAAATTTATTTTTCCTCATCAGTCCACTGAAGCTTTTCTCCGAAGTCTTGAGTGTCATCAAGATGCTTTTTGGCAAATGTGAGAATAGGCTCCGTTCTTTTGTGACAACAGTGGTTCTTGCATGGGGATTTCCCCATGGATAGCATTTTTGTTTAGTATCTTTCTTATAGTGGAATTTTGAACACTGTCTTAAACTGAGACCAGCAAGACTTTCTGTTCTTTGGAATTTTTCCAATGTTCTTCAACGAAGTTGGTGGTAATTAGGTTAGGTTGCTGGTCACAACTTTTTTTTATGATTTAAACCTCCGTTTTCATATACGTTGGATAGATTTGTATTTGTTTTCTCCCTTAGTAAATACAATAATTATTTAGAAACTGCATTCTATATAGACTGGGGTTGTCTCAGTGTGATACTAAAATTGGTTTGATGAAATGAAACTTGTGAGTAAATACTGGGAGCCAAAAAGACTTATTTGGAAGGCGACAAAAACTTTTTCACGTTACTACAAGGGTTATTGAGTAAACATGTTGGGTCATGCTTTTTTTTTTTCTTTTTTTTTTCTCCATCTGACACTGCAGCAAAATAATAGGATCAGAAAGATCTCCCAGATCTCATCCAAAACAATTTTTCCCTTTTAGGTATAGATATGCATCCACAGGGGCAAGAGAATGAAAATGATGAATGGGAGAACAACAGACGTCACAGAGATAGCGTGGAAACGAAGAAAAACACAGATTCATCCATTCATACACTTCCTGAGATCCTCATAGACACAATGCAGGTAGAGTACATATGATATGTGATTTTTTTGGCATACTTCTTAATGAACCAGTACTTAATAATTCTGTATATTCTGCACAATTCCCAAAATACTGTCCTTATGTTTTTTTGTGTCCACTGTTTGACTTGGTCAGTTTGTTACATGTCTGACTGTACTGGATGGGTGTGCACCCTCATTTTTTTTTCAGAAGTTAGACAGAAGCCCTGAAGAAATCAGGAGGGAGATGGAGCTGCAGTTATCAATGTGGCACAAACTGACTCCAGGAACGCAGGAAGAGGTATGTACCATTGTCTTCATAATGTAGTATTCTAGGCCTTGAAATGTGAAGAAAATGTGATGTTGACTCGTATTTACTGAAGAGGTACTCGTACAATTTTGACCACAGTGTATATAGTTTTGGGAAAATGTGTGTGAATCCCCTGGAATTCTAGCACCTAGATATCTGCATAAAATGAAATGCTTATACAACATGCAGAAGTGAACAGAGTTTACTGTGTTTGACGAGCTCACCTATCAGCTTGCTTTACTTCAGTGAAGTCCTTTAGTCAAGCAAAAAAAAAATGAAATAAACTATGTCTATTGCCACAATTAAGGCATTATGGCATCCTCACAACAAAAAGCTCAGATGTATGTCACCTGCTAAAATTTGTCATACAATATATTATTATTATTAGGACTGGTATAGTATAAAGGCTGAACGATGACGGGAAATAATTTATAATAAATGCAGTTTTTTTTTCAAGGTTTCAAATGTATTTTTCCACTCTTCATTTTACAACATATTCTATTAAATTTATTATGCATGTTAGGACACTAAGGTAAATGAAGTATTAGATCATATGAAGGACAGTTTAAGTATTGGTATAACTTCCTAATAGTTTGTTGGAACAGGTTTGTAGGCATTCACCTGACAAAGTAATTCTGCCACACAGATGTGGTGTAAAAATAAATGCAATTAAATCATTAGCTTTACCACTTCTTATATGATACTCAAGAGAGAGAGAGAGAGAGAGAGAGAGAGATGAGAAAGGTTATCAACACTGAGTAGTCTTCGAAAACCTAATTTTTTGGTTTGGAAGGTCATGTTACTTTTGAACATGTATCTTATTTTTTACAACAATCATGACCTACATACCATCTGGCACAGACCTGTCCAAACGTGGTCCTCAGGGGCCGCTACCCTACTTGTTTTTGAGGTTTCTGTCCTCCCAGCACACCTCGGAAAGAGCAAACGAGATCGCGTCAACACGGACTTGGGTGGGAGAAGGTGGACTTTTTTGGAAACAATGTATGGGCATTATTTTTTTATATTATTATCATTATTTATTATTACTGTATTGCCTCATTTGATAGAACTACCTTGTCAGTTTTTGTACTTTAATGATGTAAGTCCACCTCACACCCAAGTCGGTGAGATGCAATCTCGTTTGTTTTTTCCGGGGGAACACAACAACCAATCTAACTGGAGACCAAGCAGTCAATGTACTTTTACAAGCTCTGATTGGCTGGATTTGTGGCACATTCATAATGTGTGTGACACACCGAGCGTGCAGAGAGTACACAACTCATGAGCGAAGAGCTAGATGTTGAGCGAGGGAGGGAGGGCTAGCGTGAGCGAGCAATGAGAGATTTGGTGCGAGCAAAAAGTTTTTCTGTGCTCAGCATCAATCATTGCTTGCTCAAGATATTTTTCTGTGCTCAATCTATTCTTGCTCACTCAAAATCTTTCATTGTTAGCTCACAATTGTGGCACAAATACAATTTCATAAGTTAGGACATCGCTGAAGTGTGAAATGCACGGACCGCCACTGCTGAAGGTTTCATTTATGGTGTTGTTGAAAAACATCCAATCCAATCCACTTTATTTATATAGCACAATTTTAACAAATACAAGGTTTCCAAAGTGCTGTACAGGAAAATGAAAACACAATAAATAGGTAACACAAGAAAAACACAAGAAAACGGTAAAATCAAATAAATAAAATAAGATAAAATAAAATCAAAGTCAACATGTTGAAAGTCAACATGTCGAAAGCCATGAAGAAAAGGTGAGTTTTAAGAAGAGTTTTAAAAACAGATAAAGAGGAGGCCTGTCTAACATGCAGCGGCAGTTCATTCTACAGTTTTGGAGCTGCGACGGCAAACATGGAAACATATGTTTGTTTTTGTTTAAATATAATTCATTTGTTTGTTGTTGTGATTTGATGGAAAGATCATATTTCATACGATATCAATGCAGAAATCCAGGTAATTCAAGAGGGTTTGAATGATTAAAAATAACATCCAACTGATTTGTGATCCAGGAGAGTGCAGCAGCATGCATGTGGCACCAGTACCAGACAATGACGTACCTACTGTCCCAACAACTGTCGGAGCAACTCCGTCTTATTTTGGAACCGACACAAGCTGCAAAGCTCAAGTACTTTCCGAAATGTTTACTTGGACAAATACATAATATTAATCTTAAAAAAAACAAAAAAACCTTGTATTTTAATGCACCAAGCTACGTCATACTTTGAAGCCATCATATGTAATTGGAGCATCATTGTTGTTAAATTCACTTGCTTTTCATCTTTTGTGTGATTATTTTTAATGTTTTACTATTCTTCAGAGGTGATTACCGCACAGGAAAACGCATTAACATGAGAAAAGTGATCCCCTACATTGCCAGTCAATTCCGCAAGGACAAGATCTGGTTGAGGCGGACCAAGCCTAGCAAAAGAGATTACCAAATCTGCTTGGCTGTGGATGACTCCTCGAGTATGGTGGACAACCATTCTAAACAGGTAAGCCCTGCTGTTCAGTGTTTACACATTCCATCAGACCTTCTACATAATCAGTGAAAAAGTGTTCCCAGAACAACTGAGAGAACTAGGATTGATCTCATGGCATACTTTATCACAGACCTCTTCTGATGTTATTCCTGCTTCTCAATGCTTTGACCACGGCCCTGGTATGATGCCCAAAATGGGGAGCAGTCACTCACTAAAGTCTACATTAACATTTTCATTTTAAACACAGTAGTGTCAGAAATAATTACGATTTGAAGATTCAGAATCATTTTCTCAATTTTTGAATGAATAATGTTTACAAAAGTGAAAGATGATGTTGGTTTCATTTCATACTATAACCAAGGAATCGGCGTAGTGACTATCTTCATATAATGGTGGACCTGAAGTGCAATCAGGATGAATTCAGAACCTATTTGTCCTACCTCTGAGTATAAAAAGCAGTCTTTTTATTCACATATATAAAAGTGTTGTGTAAAGTATAATAAATAATTGGAAAGTCAGACACCACCAACATGATCTCCTCCATGTTGATGAGTAGTCCACAGTTTGTGACTGTGTATCACTGTATGCCCAGCATTCTTGCGCCCGCCCATGAAAACTGCTGGTTGGTTGTACCACATGGCCACCATGACAAAAGTTGAACGTAATAAATGTTTTACTACTACATCACAGGCATATCTTTGTGTAGCGATATGAAACTTCACATGCACTAATGTTGTCTGTCACCCTGTTCAAGAAGGGCTGGTGGTTTTCGCCTCGTCGCATTTTGCAACATTGCTTCCCGTAAGACGGGCAGTCGAGCACAAAACATGACAAGAAGAAGCAGCAGAAGACTTACAGGAAGTTATTGACCTTATTGTAGCGAACAGGCAGCTCGACTTTTAAGCATATTCATTAGATATTTTTGAAGCATCGTCTTTATGTGACTTTAAAGTTACTATTTTACGTAAATCCTGGCAACAAGCGCTGTACACTACACTACTTTTTTTTTTTTTTTAAACTGCCCTGAATTGATACAATATGATTTCAGAACAATATTTTATTGTTCTTGTCAAAGTCAAGATTCGGGTGCAACAGTTTGCAGTTGAAAGATGAGATAAGCTGTTTTGCAGCAAACCCCTGCTGTGAACGACTTAAAAATGAAAACATACCAAGGCATATGCAAACATATTATTTTGTATGTTAAGGTTCATTTTGAAGCATTTGCAGCGTCTTTTACTTACATGCAACCGTTAACAAGCAGCGCATAGCTGAAAAAATAGACAAAATAGATCTCTTACTCTGGAGACAAGAAATTTTGTGGTGTTCTAACCATGTGAGATCTTGTCATACCGCATTCCAACTCTGGTTATAAACAGTGTACTGTTTTATAACATAATAATATACTCAATAATACAAAGTATCCAATCACTCGTCATTTGGTTTTTGCTTATGTGCACTTCTGCCTTACAGCTGGCATTCGAATCCCTGTCAGTGATTATCAATGCTCTCACTTTACTGGAAGTTGGACAAGTGTCTGTTTACAGGTATTCACATTTCCATATTGTTGTTTTTATTAGATGTTCTCTTTTATTCTAACTGTTCTACTTTGATTTTCTTGCTGTTTTTTTATTGCTATATTTGTGCTTTATAATTTATATTTTAATAACTGTACAGAACTTCGGTCAATCCTTTTGACGTTGTTTTTAAATGTGCTTTATAAATAAATGTGGACTTGATTTGAGTTGTTATATTTTTAGAATAGTTAATTACTAATACAGAGGTAAAAAAAAAAGGCTGGTGTAATATTTACATAACTTTTTTTTATTCATACACCAAAAACATCACTAACAATTTGATGAAACAATTGCAAGGAGAGAAGCCACACACTTGTACTTACATGTATTAATTGTGATTATTACTTCGTTTCCTATGTAGTTTTGGTGAGCAGGTGCAGCTTCTCCACCCATTCCAGCAACAATTCAATAATGATTCTGGAGCTCGGATAATCAGGTTGTGTCAATTCCAGCAGAAGAAGACCAGAATAGCTGAGGTAGGAATCCTGCAGATGCGTACTTGTCAAAACATTGGACATGCTTATAAAATCTATGAGCTAACTTGTCACAAAAATGATCATGCAAGTGATTGGTTTTGATGGTATATTGAAACTCTTTACACTCTTTGGCTATTATTATGAATTCATATAAAACTGCATTCATGTTATTTTTATTACTAATATCATTATTAATAGTAGTAGTACAGACCGGATTCGGTTGAAGTTGGCAAATTGTGTAAAATGTATGTACAAACAAAATACAACGATTTGAAAATCCTTCTCAACCCATATTCATTTGAATACACTACAAAGACAACATATTTAATGTTCAAACTGATAAACTTACGTAATTGTTTTTTGACAAATAATAATTAACTTCGAATTAATAGTAGTAGTCCAAACCGAATTCGGTTGAAGTTGAAAAATTGTGTCAAATGTAAATAAAAACAAAATACAACATTTTAAAATCCTTCTCAACCCATATTCAATTGAATACATTACTAAGACAACATATGTAATGTTCAAACTGATAAACTTAATTGGTTTTTGCTAAACAATAATTAACTTAGAATTTCATGGCTGCAACACGTCCAGTAGAAGTTGGGAAAGGTGGCAAAAAATACTGAGAAAGCTCATCAAACAACTATTTGGAACATTCCACATGTGATCAGGCTAATTGGGAATAGGTGGGTACCATAATTGGGTATTAAAGGAGCCTCCCCAAACATGCTCAGTCATTCACAAGCAAGGACGGGGCGAGGTTCTTCACTTTGTCCACAACTGCATGAGAAAATAGTTTAACAGTTTAAGAACCTTTCTAAAAGCAAAATTGCAAGGAATTTAGGGATTTCAACATCTATGGTCCATAATATCATCATAAAGGTTCAGAGAATCTGGTGAAATCACTACCAGTAAGCGCCACAGCTGGATAGCAAGACTGAATGTCCGTGACCTTCGATCCCTCGGACGGCACTGCCTTAAAAACCGACATGAGTGTGTAAAGGATATCACCAAATGGGCTCAGGAAAACTTCAGAAAACCACTGTCAGCAAATGAAATTCGTCACCACGAACACAGTAATGTAATACTGCATATTACACACAAAAAAAAATTGTAATATTGTACTAAATCAGAGCAAAAGTAATACAGTACAATGCCTTTTTAGCCTGAAAGTGGTTGTTTTGTTGTCCCCAGCCCCCCCAAATTGCCCCAAAACACTGCAAGATTAGAGGAGAAAAGTCCGGGGTGAAATGTTTACTTGCTGAGCTATTGAGATGAAACAGCGGGTTGAATATGGACAATATGTACACAAGATGAACACATGACCATTGCTTTCAGTTCGTCAGAAATAAAGACAAGAAAAAAGACCATTAGGTGCACTTTGTGCACGACACCTAAAAAGCTGTTCACTTAATGAAATAGGACAAGTAATTTGACAAACCATTCAAAGCAGGGCCATAGTAATGTGAAGTTCGCGAAAAGAAAACTTGCGAAGGATTGCGCTCTCTCGCTGAGGGATGCCACTTCCATGTCAAATGGTTAGGAGAGTTTCTGGCACTTTCCACAGTGGATTGACCTGCATTTGGAAACCTTTTCAGCAAGATAACAATGGTAAGGTAAGCTAACGCTAATTTGTACTGTACAATTGCTATTAATAATAGTCTATAAATAGTTCTGGTCAATGTTTATCAAGATGAAGCATACAAAACTCATGTTAGCCAGTCCGTTAAACACCATCTAGGCTAGCTGCTAACGTTAGCCCCACCAAAACCATCTATTTTTGAAACCTGTCTCTAACCTAGCCAGCTAGGTTCAACGGCTAGAAGGGCAGCAGCATTTGCAGCAGCCTCAAATAAATGCCTGCAGAATGAGTATAGCGACATGTTATTAAGCGTTGGCTCTGAATGCAGCAAAAGAGTGGGACGCGATGACAACGCTGAAATTATCTTTGCGGGCGCGCTCCTAAGATTTCAGCTTTCCAGTCTACCTTAAAAGTCTTTAGATTGAAATCTTTCCCATGTTTGCATGACAACAGCCTCTGCTTTTCTCACTTCCTAATATACCATGCGAGCTGTCAAATGAGTCCCATTTTGAAAAATCGATTGGCAAAAAAATTTGAATACATTCAGTTTGAAATGACTGTAAATGGTAATTTGACTGCTAAGTCCATCCACACTTTGAGTGACTCTCTCTGACTTTTAGCACCCTCCATCAACACAAAGTGAAAGGCGTTGTTTCTCACCTGATTCCTAATGTATATCTTGCTATCTGTCAATTGAGACCCATTAAGGAAAATAAGATTGGCAATTGGAATAAAATGGGTTTGAAATGGGAATGAAATTTTTTTTTTTTTTTGCAAAAAACGGTGGGCTTCATTTATTTCATTGGTTTGCTCTCAGCAAGTGAGTTAGCATTGTTGCCCTGTGTGCCAAGTTTTTGCTATTTTTTGAATGAATTTGTTTTAATTATTATTTACTTTATATATTTTGGTTTATTATTATTGTTTTTAAGTATCAAGCCTTTAAGCATTGTTTATATATTGCTTGTTTAAAAAAAAAAAAAAAAGTGAAATAGACATGTTTGACCAATGATGAATAATTGTGATTAATAATCGAGATTTCAATATTGACCAAAATAATTGTGATTATTATTTTGGACATAATCGTGCACCCCTATACCACCATATTGTATCTGGATATCTGTGAGACTTTATTTAAATTTTCTGAAAGAATATCAGTTATCAATCTACATGTCTGATTTGTTATTTTATCAAGAATTCTGAAATAAACATGTTTCAATTAAAAATATTTTCAGAAACTGTTGATTTAAGTAATGTACACATATGACTGACATTTTTTTGTGATTAGATGTTGATAAATTTTGACTTGTTTTGAACTGAATGAAACTGATTTGAACGGAATAAAACTGGTCATACATTATGCAACATCACAAATGTGACATAACAAAAATGCAATTATTTTCTGATACCTTTCTATTGTGCCTTCTGTGAAGTTTCTAGAGAGCAGTACCAGGATGTTCCTTGCAGCACGAACACAGATGTTAAGATCATCAAATTCAGGTAATTACTTATACAGTACATCCATCCACCCATCTTACTCCCCAACCAGCCGCTCACAAGCTGACTTTGAGTTGAGAAAAGCATTGAAAATCATATTCCCAATTTTCAATGAAATCACATCAAGGGTTTCTGAAATGCTACAGCCTTATTTTTTTTATTTTAATTTTTTTCTGCGAAAATGGCCAGGGCAGCAAGAACAAACCAATGATATATATATATATATATATATATATATATATATATATATGGAGGAGATCAAAATGTGCCATTTGTTATAGTTCTAAGTAATCTTCAGGCGCCCGACTTCAACAACACAAGTATAAAAATCTAGACCTAGTTGTCATCTACAAGATACATAAAAGATACATAAAATTTTCACCCAAATTGATTTTGATGTTGATCTACTTAGTATTCATTTCTTCAGAATATGAATGTAGTTAGTGGGGTGGCTTTGGTTAGCACGTCCGCCTTTGAACCGAGTTCAAATCTTCCTCTCGCTTACCTTCCTGTTTGGAGTTTGCATGTTCTCCCCGAGCCCACGTGGATTCACTCCGGGCATTCCGGCTTCCTCCCACACTCCAAAAAACCCATACTAAACTGCCCTTAGGTGTGATTGGGTGTGTGAATGGTTTTTCGTTTCTGTGTGCCCTGCAATTGACTGCCAACCAGTTCAGCGCGTGTACGTGTCCTGTCTTCTGCCTGAAGCCAGCTGGGATAGGCATCAGCACTGCACCCTTTTGAGGATAAGCGACTCTAGAAAATGGATGGATGGATAGAATATTCTGTTTGTATTTACCGTAATTCATTACTTAGTAACAAAGAGTTTCAAATTATAGTAATAAACTCAATTGAAAAGATGTAATCTCTGTGTGCCCTTTTAACAAAAAATATATTTTTAATATATCTCTTTTCATCTTAGACGACTGGCAAAGATCACACCTCTCCTCTCACCAGCATTTAGAAACAGTAATTCATTCCTTCATTGCATCTCAGATGGATTACTCTAATGCACTTAATTTTGATATAAACCAGTCCTCCCTCAAACATCTCCAGTTCGTCCAAAATCCTTCCGCTCTTGCCCATGCAAGGAGCACACATCTCCAATTCTGGCCATCTTTCTCTCACTCCCTGTATACAGTATATTAGATATACAGTACATGTACTTCGTTCTTCATTCATTACCTTAATGAAATTATGAGCTCTAAATCAACCGCCTAGTTAATCATTTTAGCCTTTAACCCTCTACACTGCTCCTTCTAACATCTCTTTACAGAGACTGCTCAGCTACTGATCATCGTATCAGATGGAAGGGGATTATTCCTGGAAGGCAAAGAGCGAGTGATGGCAGCAATCCAAGCAGCACGCAGTGCTAATGTGTTCTTAATCTTTGTGGTACTTGACAATCCCAACTCACGGGTAAGTTTGTTTTGATCAATATCATATATTTGTGAATATTAATTGTTCCTACTCAGTAATTGAACAGAGTACTCACCATTTTTAGAGGTCTTTGAGGGTTTGCTGAGAGCACACCCTCCAGGGACTCCCTCTTTCTGTTGAGGGGACTTCAGTGCTCACGTGGGCTATGGGCAGTGAGACCTGTAGGGGCATCATTTGGAAGAGCATTTTAAGAAGTGGAAGCAGAGGGTGTGCTCCAAATATAGTTCTTACACATTCCACAACCTCCCTGCTAAGTTCTGTTCTTCAGGGTTTCTAGAGAGGAGACTCGGAAAATTAAGCCTTAGCAGTTTTAATGTTGCCCGGCTCCTCAAGGGTACATGTAAGTTCGGCCAACCGAGTCTACATGTGATTTTTCGACTTGGAGAAGGCATTCGACCATGTCCCTCGGGTGGTTCTGTAAGAGGTGTTTCAGGAGTATGGGGTACTGAACCCCCAGATATGGACCGTTTGGGTCGAGTTTGTTCGGCATTGCTGTCAGTAAGTCACATTCATATCCACATCCGCAGTTTGCAACCGAGCATAAAGCGGTGGGGATGAGGATCAGCACCGCCAAATCTGAGACCATGGTCTTCAGTCAGAAAAGGGGGGAACGGCCTCTCCAGATTGGGGATTAGATCCTGCCCCAAGTGAAGGGGTTTAAGTTTCTCAGGGTCTTGTTTACGAGTGAGGGCAGGATGGAACAGGAGATCGACAGGCGGATTAGTGCTGTCTTATGTGATGCACACTCAGTCTGTCTTCACAGGCAAAGCTCTCTATTTACGGATTGAGCTACATTCCTACCGTCAACCCTCTTTTTTGCTCATGAGCTGGGTCATGACCAAAAGAACAAGATGCAAGCCTTTGAAATTAGTTTTCTATACAGGGTGTCCAGGCCCTCCCTTAGAACCCGTGGATTCCACATAGTGCGTTGCGGCTCCCCTCTGCTGCGCTGCGCCGTGCGCAGTATATGGAATCCACGGGTTAGAAGCTCTGTCATCCAGGAAGGACTCAAAGTCAAGCCACTGCTCCTCCATGTTGGTGACTCAGGCATCTTGTTGGAATGCTTCTTGGACACCTCCCTCCTGAGGTGTTCTGGGCATGTCCCACCGGGTTTGGCAATGGGGATTACCCAGGACACACTGGAGAGACAATGTGTGTGGGTAACCTTAACCATCCTCACAGAGGAGCTGGATGAAAGAGCCGGGGATAGGAAAGTCTGAACTGTGACCCAATGAATGGACGCAGATATGTGGATGACTTGTTTCATAATTACAATTCATTCATCGAACTTATTCCATCCATCCATTTTTGAACCGCTCATCCTCACAAGGTGTACTGGAGCCTATCCCAGCTGTCAGGTGGGCAACACCCAATTGCAGTTCATGGTTCTTTTCTTTTTTGGAGGATGGAGTATATATCATTGTTTTCAATGATCTGTGAACTATCTGAAGACTTTATGTTGAGACTCTACGTGGCGCTTTCTGTTTTGATGATCAGATAGTGACTGTTAATAATTTTACCGAGTGTAATTATGGAATAGTTTTGCAACATTTTTTACTAATGAGGCACAAATATGAATGTAATGGTAACTCTAAAGGTAAATTATCCACAATACAATGAGGATAAGCGGCTCGAGATCATGGATGGCTGGACAATGAATATACTGTATTAATCAGTATGATGCAATCTTTGGTGCTTTGGTGCAGGACTCTATCCTGGACATCAAAGTGCCGTTATTTAAAGGACCAGGAGAATTACCAGTGATCCGCACCTATATGGAGGAATTTCCTTTCCCTTTCTACATGATCCTGCGAGATGTTAATGCCTTGCCAGAGACCCTGAGTGATGCATTAAGGCAGTGGTTTGAACTTGTTACGACTGCCGACCAATGAGGATATTTCAAAAGTGACATTTTTAATAAAAGTAATCTGCAATAGACTAATACCCATTATGCATCACTATTTTGCTGAAGAGAAAAAAATACTTGCTGCTATAAATGTGAGTTTATTATGTACTCAAATCATTGCAGTGACATATTTTCCATGTCATTTTTGTCTTTCTGGCACGTTTCATTTATACATTATTTCTGATTGCCTTAACTTGCGTGTTGGATGTGAAATAGAAATGTGACATTTTTGCATATGCCCCTTGTCCTATGTTTCTGTATGTTTTTTAAGTAAAAATAATCATGAACAAAGTGAGCTGTGGGATTAGAATTTGTGTCAGTGGCTGGCTACTCAAAGGTATATGAGACAGTTAGTGCTTGTATATTTTTAATTGCGAAAGAACTAAAAGTGTGCTTTGGAAAAATGAATGGCATTGCTCATCCTAGCTTTGTGTGCAATTGCAACTGTTACAATTTGGGGGGAAATAGGTTATCAACTTGAAGCAAATATCATTTTTTTTAGTGCTCATCAACTTTGATCTCGGTTTGCTCTAAATTGTGAGCGAAACTCATAAATGAGAAGATTTTACTCCATGGAAATGTGCTGCTTTTGTGACTTTTCTCATTTTTTTAATGTTTCAATCATGATACAAATTTAAAAAATAAAATGTCTACACAATTCATCCTGAGTGTTGTCTTAAAAGATTGTAGTTAGTTTCTTTAAGAGCAGTTGTTCGTAACATATAACCCTTGAGAATTCAAAGAGTTCAGGTATTTAATGGAAGACATCAGATATTGTGTCTGTCCATTCCATTCAACCCACTGTGATTTGTGGACACTGTTTTAGCAACAATTCCTTCAGCCTTTTTTCACCTTGTCGTAAAAAGCCTTTGATGTATATAGTTTGTCAAAAAAGACCTTTGCAATCATGAAAGAAAGATATGATATGAATGTGGCATTTTATAAGTGAGTCCTGAACTTTTCTCTGTAAAGAGGTCATGGGCCTGAGACCTAGTTGGCAGTAGACTGTTGAATAGATGTAATGTCTAGGAAATGTATTGTAATCATAAACCCAACTCCAATAAATGATACAGCACACTCGGATAGTAAATTAGCAAATCTATTGGAATATAAAATATTCCTAAGTAATGATGTACTGGAATCTTTTAAATGACCTTATTTTGTGGTCCATACATTATACAACAAAGGTCACCAGGACACATTGGTGCTCATCCACAACGCCTGGCAAATATTCTCTGTGGATGTTAATGCCGTTTTACACCAAACACAAGGGAAAAAACTTATGGAATCATTCAGGAGGAAAAAAAATATAGAATTACCCTGTAAATTTCCATTTCCAAAACTAACACATCCTGCTAGATCTACTCGTTTGTCTGTAGTTACATAGGAGTAATCATACCTTGGCGAACAATTGTACCAAGTAGAATAACATGGCAAGAGATGTCAATTGAAACAAAAGAGGAATTTCAAACTTCTTTAAGGTAACTCATCACACAGTATTGCAAAACATGTTGTTTGTTCACAGCTGTCCCGAAAATCACGACAAGTACAAACAATAAGGGAAGGTTGGTAAAGGCAAGCATACTGATAGACCAAGGAAGACATAAAAGCTTCGACAGAAAACTCAAAGCAAATCACGTCTTCAAAACAAAAAATGCACAGCTAAACGTATGAGGAACAAATAAGAGGAAACTGGAGTCATCGTCTGTGACCCAACTGTAAGAAACTGCATAAGGAAATGGGAGTTACGTACGGGAAAGCTAAATGAAAGCCACCATTAATGCTTAAGCGAATGAATTGCAAATCTGCATTGGACAACTTTTGTTTGGAGTGATCAAAAAATGACATTTAAAACTTGCAAATACATGTCAAGTAAAGACACTGAGGAGATGGTAGTCATTACGTCTTGAATAAATGTCCAAGTTTACATTGAAATACTGGACACTTTTCTTATCCCATCAACTGAAAGTGCATTTGGGGATGATAAAATCATTTTTTCAGGAATGACAGTGTATCTTGCCATAGAGCAAACACTGAAAACCATCCTTGAAGAAAGACACATAAGATCAATGCACTTAACCCTGGCCTGCAAAGAGTCCAGTGACACTAGTGAGGATAAGCAGCTTTCAAAAAATGGATGAGTGATTCTATTTGTTTTTACTTTGTTTGTCCGAAAAATGTAACTGACTTTGAGTCCATATTTTTTAATTGAACTGAGTTGATTTATTTTAGGGTTTCTCGAACCACCGAAAGTTGTCATTTGAAAACTTCAGTTTTGTGTCATGTTTGTGATGATGAATTTCTTGGTGGGCTAGATTCCACTCCACCGCTTACTTATTTGCATGTTCATTTAATCTCTAATGAAATGTAATTAATAAAACAATAATTCAACAGAAAAAAATCAAGGAAAACACACACTGTATAGTTCAATTTTGATCAGAGTTTATCTCCAAAGTCTAATAAATACAATCCAAGATATTCATTCTTGAAAAGGAAAAGTTTCAGTTGGTGTGAATATTATTTTGTGCAGTGAAGGTTAGGTTTAGTCTTATGTTAATGTGAATATTAATAATACGAATGAATATAGATATCAGGCTAATCTACATTTACCTTTTAGAGGAAAAGGTTGGGAAAGTAAATATTCGTTAATGAAGGGGAATTGTATGTAGCAGACTTTTATTTTGGATTCTGTCATAGCTACGTGTGTGCATGAAGAAATGTTTGGAGTGGAGGACATTTACTCGACTTCTCGACGTTGGCAGACACTTTTTTTCTCTGCTCTTCGTGCGTCATCTCTCTGCTTTGCGCTACTTTGTCCTGCACTAGCTTCTGTCCCAACTATTATTTTAGTCTCCTGCAATATTTTTCCTTTGAAATCTATCCATAGAGTTGGTCAGCTGTCAACTCTATTGACAGAATTTAATCGACTAGAACAGCAGGCGCGGGGGAAAGCTTTCCTGCCCCCCTGGGACATTGGCTGCTGAATACTCTATTGGCGCTTGAAAAAATTGGAGTATGGTGTGCCTATCCATCTTATCTGCTGAGGAATACAACATTGGAATCTTGAAAAAAGGCATCATCCGTATTGGCGTAGGGGGGTTCCTGTTTTATCACAAAATTCTCCAGACAAGCGCAGTGGATTGGAGAAAAAGCTAATGGTCTTCTTGAAAGGTGTCAGACAGGCGATCAACACTCAGACTCATATGACAAATGAGCCCATGTCGACATGTCATCATTTTGCTCATAAATTAAAAAAAAAAAAAAAAGAATTCTATCTTAGTCAATTGAGTTCTTATTCTATTATCAATATGGGCAGGTTAATAGGGGAACACATACATTTTTGTTACACAGATCCAAATCAGCACAAATTCACTTTTTTGAAGTTATTTTCTTTTTAAGTAAATAATTCACAATATTATTGACTTAATTTTAAAAATCTAGAAGATTTATGTTATTCTGGAAATATGTTTTCTTTTGACAGTGGTTAGTGTTATATGATAGGTCCCTGCAAAATTTTGAAACACTTTCAAATTCGAACAGTCACAAACACAAAAAGACACTGAGAAAGTTTTAGTTACTGCACCGCTGTGAAACGGTCATTCTAGGTTACAAAGCATCGTTCATGTAAAGCTGACTGAGAAAGTAAAAAGATGTGCAGATCTGTTATCTGGGCAAAGTGGACCAACTTTGTCTAAATTCTCGAATATTCTGCTGCAATTGGCTGGCAACCAGTTGAGGGTGTCCTCCATCTACTGCCCAAACCAGCTGGGATAGGCACAAGCAAGCCTTGTGCGGCTCTAGAAAATGGATGAATGGAATATTCTGTTTTTAATTACCATAATTTCTCAAATAATAGAGACAAATTTCTTCCCGAAAATGAAGGCAAAAAGTATGCATTCGTTCTATAAATGATAACTTAAAGACTAGAATTTTTTTTTAATGATATTCAAGGAAGATTACATTCATCTGCCATCTAGGCCTAGTTTTGATGGACAGATGCACATTTTTATATTAGAGGTATTCTTACAGTAATTACAATAATGGGATGAGGGCAGAAGTCAGTTGGCTGTGAGCAGCTGGTGCAGCGGTGTCAAACAAATTTTTATTTTGGGCCGCATTGTAGTGATAGTTTCTGTCAGAGGGCCGGAATGACTGTGAATTCAAATACATTTGATCACACATTTACCAAGATTTGATATCAGAAGACGGCAAAAACTGTTCAAAAGAGATTTGGAGAATAAGAAAATGTTTGTTTTTCTTCCCCCAAATTTTTAAAAGTTAAAGACAACTTGCAATTTTGGTATTTTAGTCAGAAACCTGAAGTCGCATCAGCATTTCAAGAGCCACAAAAAGTGAGGTGGCGGGCCGGATCTGGCCCCCGGGCCTTGACTTTGACACTTGTGAGCTAGTGCCTGAGTTGCAGCTAACAGCAGCTTGTGTTAGCTGAGGTTGTTATGACATTATTTTCAATAAAATATGTGAGCCGACTAAACCAACGTCCAAGTTCATCCTTATTCACATCGGAATATTACAGTATTTTTTTAAGAAGAAAGTGATTCTTGTAGCATACCAAGTTGCAAACTGTGAGGCAGCTCGAGATTTGGGCTAAGTGGCTAATGGCCCTTACACGTCGACCTATAGTGAAGCCTGTAGCCGACCAAGCAGGATAACGAGGAGGTATAATCAGTGTTCACATTTATTTCAACAGTACCCCTAGTGAAACTCTCCCTAAGGCCCTTTGAGGCACGCTCAGCTGCTCCATGCAGGAGCTGCTACACCCTCTCCCTCTCACTTGCTCAACCACTCACTCACCCGTAAGCAACACACAGGCCTCACTCACTATATACCCGCAGCAAATATAGTTACAGATATAAACACAAGAAAATTCGAAGAAATTACTAAGATGAGATATTTTCAATTTTACTATTGTCGTTCCATTGTCGCCAAACTGTCCTACACATGGTAACATAGGAAATACCACAATTTGACCCTAAAATCAAGGGTGCGTCCTATACACATTCAAATCCTATACTTTGGGAATTATAGTAATATTTATTCATGTATTTATTTATGTATTTATTTATGCCAAGTAATTCCATCAGTAATTCTTAATGTTGAAGAATACAAATCAGGACATTATTATTGAAAGAACAATGAACTAGAGGGTGTTTCAAAACCTTTGACTGGCCCTTTGAACTGTTATTTGTGTTAATTTATTATTTTTCCCCCCAAAAAACAAGAGGTCCATACTTCAAACTAACTGAGTGTGCAGCCTTTAAGGAAGAGGATCTCTTTTTTCGTGTGTGTCTTTTTTTCTTGTTTGCTTCTTTTTTCTTGATTGCATTTATTTGTTTACTTCTTTTTTCTTGTCTGCTTCTTTTTGTTTGCTTCTTTTTTCTTGTTTGCATCATTTTTCTTGTTTGCATCTTTTTTGTTTGCTTCTTTTTTCTTGTTGCTTTTTTTTTCTTGTGTGCTTCTCTCAAGTAAGGTGTTTTTGTTTATTTGTTTGCAATTACTTTTTTCATTTGCTTAGTTTTTGTGTTTATGTGAATTGCACTTCTGGGCTATCGTACATTACTCCCTGAAACATGACAGTAAAAATACGTAAAAAATATGCAGTACAAATATTATGACTATTCAAAAAGGTTTGAACATTTGTGGCGAATTTCTTTAACACACCAGTTTCCGGAACCACTGTCAGGCCACGCATGTTGGGTGATGGAAATGAAGACTTCTCTGACTCAGGCATCTTGGTTGGAAAAAGATTTTATTCTAGTACCATATTGCTGATGTCAGAGCAAGCTGCTTCTTGAGAAAAACATGATGCGTGCCCATGGCCCTTTGTTCCAGGGTCTTAAATTGTTTTCTGAAGTTGGCATTTTTATTTATTTATTTTATTTTTTTTACAAAGCGTTTCAGTCATATGCCAATTTGGAAACATAACAGCAAGTTTTTACAAATTATAAGAGCCAGTGAGGAAGAGGAGGGTTTCCCTTGCGTGGGACCATTTCAATTTGAGCACTCCTAACAAAGAAAGATAAATCTAAAGCTAACAAAATTTCAGATTCATTATTTCTGATGGTATTTTACTTCATTTCAGTCACATTAAGTGTGCTTATGAATAACCTTATTAAGGTTGTCAAAAATAAACCACTTGAAACCCATAACTGTTGAAAAGCTTTTATTTCTGAATAAAATTTGATAAAACATTCCCCTGTTCTCTACATTATTGTCCAAGTTAGACAAGCATATTCAACACCCTCTTGTGAGGGTTTTTCTTTTCTGCCTGCAGGCCTCTTGTGACATCAAAACAATGCACACACAACCATATCACACACACTTTCAACAATCCAATTCTGTATACAGTATTAATTTCTAGAGAATGTATCTAAAATGCATTTTCCATAGAGTCCACAGATTTGACAGACACAATAATAGAAATTCAAGTGCTTGCAGTATACACTTTGCCAGTAGATGTCTTTGTGTGCACATTAAGCTTTGAGAAATGAACCGTTTGCGGAATCTTTTGGCTCAAAAAGCGGCACAAGCCTACAAGAGGCTTCCTTTCGCCACCACGACCAACAAACGATATAAAAGACCTGTGATAGGACTTGGTTTGCGCGCTAGAGGCCGCTAGACAACAAGACGACAGGAGAGTTCGGCTCCCATCATCCTCATATAGTAAGGTATCAAGAACGTGAAACAGAATATGTAATCTTGTCATTTATTTTATTTCATGGGCAGCGTGCAGTGATATTGTTCAAAATGGAAAATATGGCTGCACCAGATTTAGTAAGTCGTTACTTTCCATCTGTAGTCCATACATAAAAACGAAAGACACAACAGAGAGCAACGACTCACAGAACTTCTATCACATACACATCTTATAAAACATAGACACAGTCTAAAACACATTTCTAATTAAAAAAGTGCAGGGCTTAATTTCATATATAACTAACTAAAACCATATTCCTGATGCAAAAGTACTACTAAGAAAGTGTTATTTTAAATACTTAATCCAAAAATATGTTCGACGAGCGTGCTGGGTTTTATGAGCGATTTTGTTGTCCATGAACAAATACGAAGAGATCGTCTAAGACATCGTGTGGAGAAAAATCGTAACTATTTGTCCAACTGGATGGCTTCTCATTCAATTTCACCGAGGACCTCTAAAGCGACTGTTCTATCGGAAGCGGGAACAAGAAAGTGGAGCTATATTGTTTACTTTCTATTCACTCAATGCAAAATGTAAAAAAAATAAAATGTTTGTCCCCCTCACAAATAATAACATGAACGTCAATTAAGCGGAAGAGTTACATAGGCGTTAGGAAAGTTTCACACAAAGTAGCTGTCTCCATGGAAACGAAAGCCAGGCACGTAGGTTGCGTTCAAAAGCTGTAGGTATTTGGACAACGCATACAGGTTAGTCGCACAGGAAATGACGTTATGTCAAGTACGTTCTTCCGTCGCTCCAGCCTGTGAATTTGGATCCAGCCTCAGGTCAGAGTTGTGGGTTGCGTTAGCAGGCGGCGTGGTTTTGAAATAAATACATGTTCGTCTCTCCTAATACTTATTGTTATTTATTTATATAGTTTTTACTAGTAGTACTAGTAGATGGCAACTTCGAGAATACCGTCTTCTGCACTTTCTTTGAAACAGGTAAATACTGCACACGCATTGCCGCTATTAAATGTAATTCATTCTTTAAACCCGTTTACATCAAATCTGACCGCTTTCTGAGTGGCTCTTTAAGATTACGGACTTTCAACCTTTTCGTTTTTTTCCTCAGCTCTTTGATAATGCACGATGCATTTAATATAATTGTTCCATGACAGTCGGGGTGTTTTAAAATTGGCAATCATTGGAACATTTTGGCCACAAATTCACGTTGGAATCGAAAAAAAAAAAAAAAAACTGCCGTGGTTTTATAAGGACAAACAGACACTCAAAGTAGCCTGCATCTCACAGCATGACGGGTGCACTTTTTTATATACATGTACAGTATTAGGACATTCAGAAGGTGCATAGATCATAGCTTCTTATAAGGTCATCAAATTAACCATATTCAATTTTATATAATCAGGAAATATAATTTTGTCGGTTATTTTCTCATAATGGTTTTATTGCATTTTTTAAAATCTCAGATTAACAAACACCTATATCAGAGGTTGAGGTAATGTTTATATATACAGTATATATATATATATATATATATATATATATATATATATATATATTTTTTTTTTTTTTTTTTTTTTTTTTTTTTTTTTTTTGCTGCTCAATGAAACAAATTGCTGATGAAGTCCCATTAGTCATTTGTTGGTCATATTTCTTGGATTGAAATGATGTTTCTCTCCTCCATGAACAATCACCATACCATGGTGGAGAGGTCAGCATGTCTCAATGATCCTCGCAGCATCAGTATGTTGTCATGGTCTTTATGCCCTTGGCAAGGTCACCCATGTCAAACAGGTCAGAGGTGAGGGAGCAGACTAAGTGCGGCTCACAGAACCCTTATGATGTGTAAAATGATCCGACTCTGTTTGCTCTTGCCCGGGTGCCGGTCAATGGGGCCTGGCTCTAGAGCTCTGGGGCTCAGGCGCTATCGCCTGGTGGCTAGGCCTGCACCTTCCATGGACCAAGAGCAGAAAAATCCGGTTGGATTTAGATGATTGAGATTATTGCTTTTGTATGTTCACAGCATGTCTTGTGTTTAAACAGACTGACGTTAAATATTCTAAATTTATTTGTTTGAATCCTTTGAACTTTAATTTAACATACAGGTGACTAACACCAGGTTTGGTTAGTGCTGCAGCAGAAATATCACCACTGATATTGTAGCACGAAATGTATTTATCAACAAGCCAGGGGTCAGTCCTTTACAGTTGTAATTAGGGTTGAACCATAAATATTACCGGTAAGTATTCTCAGATTTAAGCGTCTGTAAATGAACCTTGTTCTTTGTAAAAACAGATACATATAATGGTGTGCCAAAAAAATCGATTCACATGGGACTCCGGATTCCCTTCTACTATGATTCAATATCAAAGTAGACGTGCAATGGAGTGATTGTACCATGTTCACCACATTACTGTAGATATGTGCTGTATCTAGGCATGGGACAATATCAAAATCAGATTTTGATATGCCGAGTTATGGAGCGTGTCAGCACAATTACACACTGCTGATACTGTGTTGATATTGTATCATCAAATACTGACACTTCCTGGCCTTTAAAAATCCCTGCAAGCAACTCACTTGACAGACTGAACTGACACTGATTTGATGACTTAATGTCATACATAATATCATTCAAGTCATTCAATTCATAAGGTATTATTCCATATCTTTAAATAATGTGAACATGTATCAATGTGAAATTCTAAAAGAAAGTGATGTGAATGAGGATGCTTCAACTATTTTTATTAAGAAAAAAAAAGTTCCAGTGTTTTAAAATTCAAGTTAGTCTGTTGCAATTGCTAGCGATTTCTCCTGCCATGTATATCACACCCACAAGGCAATGATGATGCTGGCGCACACAGGAGCTCTCTGGCTAGCAGGAAGAGGTTAGGATAAGCAGTCTGCTGGCTCTTCGAATATACCAGAGGATCATATTAATCACGTACATGTAAATGAATGAAAATAACGTTAACTTTTGAAAATACCAAACTAAATAATATGTTACAATTGTGACTGATAACGCTTCCGATATGCTCAGAGATGAACAAATTGCATCAAAACATGAAGAACAGCATTGCATCATGACAATGAAATGAATCAAAAACTGATTATCAATCATTTTTAGTCAGAAATTTTTTCCCTCAGTTTTTACAGAGACAGAATGTTTTGGGAATATACAGAAAGATCTTGAGGACCATACGAGACGTGCCAGATGAGACAGATAGGAAATACCTCAAAGACTGGGCAAGACTTGAATTCAAGAGGAACAAGAATGCGACAGACCAGGTGAATAGCTTCATTGAGAGTAAACATGGTAAACATGCTATATTTTTTGTTTGATTAAGCCTATCTGGCGCATGGATGCAGTTAAATGTATTTTAGTCCCCTCTCCTGGCAGAATGTTCATTCAGCAGCTTACAGAAGATTGCTTCAGTGATTAAAGTACTCTGTTGCCACAGCGTGGATTTCAATCAGTTGTCTTATTCATTTTTAATGAGGAAATAAAAAACAAATGACAGTCAAAGTGTTAAAAACGTTAAATGCAAAGTTACATGCACTTTTTTGACACTCGTTACGTTAGAGCTATCCTATGAGCCGGAGTCTTTGTTTTCTTTACTACCTCTCTCTGTCCCCCCCAACTTACCTACCTATAGTTGTCTTCCTCCCTCCGTCCAGGTGGCCAAACACTACTTGGTACCATTATTGTCTTCCAGGGTGCACATAATCTTTTTCATGGGTTACTCACATGAGTACCAGGACGTAGTGTTTGGTGTGTGTGTGTGTGTGCGTGCGTGTGTGTTTTTTTTTTTTTTTTTTTTGGGGGGGGGGGGGGGTGATGACTCCTATGGACGGCCTATTCAGTGAATGCCTCAAATAACAAAAACTCACAGGTGGGCGAGTAAACAATTTGTGTGTGTGCGTGTATATGTGTGTGTGTGCGCGCGCATGTGCATGTATTAACCTGAAAAAAACTAAAATAGTTAACACATCTGGACAAAACCAATAACATTGTTTAGAATGAAACTAAAAATGAAGATAAAGGATAACTCCTTGAAGTGCTTCTTCTCACTCGCTCGTGTTTTTCCTTTGTTCATTCCATCAGGATGCCATCCGTATGATGATCAAACAAGCTAACAACCATCTGGAGGAGCTTCAAAGGTCCTTGGCATTAGCTGGGAATTAAACGCAAACTCTTCTTGTGTATTTCCTGACTACTCAAAAAAGACTGACTCCATTGTTTTGACGAGTGACCTGGAATTACTTCAAGGATGAAAGAACATGACTTATGGTTAATGAAGACCACTTGAAAATATTATTTTGTAAAAAAAAAAAAAAAAAAAACACAAACTGAATGCTGCACTTGCACACACAGAGACACAATATG
This sequence comes from Hippichthys cyanospilos, assembly GCF_059441005.1. Lineage (NCBI taxonomy): Eukaryota > Metazoa > Chordata > Actinopteri > Syngnathiformes > Syngnathidae > Hippichthys > Hippichthys cyanospilos. Next base: position 14,267,529 of record NC_142388.1, on the reverse strand, counting down.
AACAAACCCACAAAAGTAATTTTGTTGAGCGTTTTAGTGCGTGTTTGTAGCTAACTACTGGCTTCAGATTTGTACCCACAGGCAGCAATCCACAAGAAAAGTGAATTATGTGGCAAAACAATAAAGCAGACTGCATGAATTGGAAAAAGATTGAAAAAGATTAAATAAACCTATTTTGGAGCAGTGAATTGAGGATTTGAAGCAATATAACAGAATGGAGGCCATAGTTGTGTGAAGGTGAAATAGCTCAGTTATTTCTCTTCTGTATTCCACCCGTTTTTTTCAACTCATTCCCAGTTCATCTAATTCACACCATTCCAATTTCATATTATTCCAATTAATCATGCGACAACTGCTTTCATTTTTATCTTTCCAATATTTACCATGATCCCACAATTCCCTGTTTTCCACACAAAAAATTCAATTGACTTAACATTGGCGAATTTTACATTTTATATTTTCAATATTTTGCTCATTCATCTTGCTTTAGGGATCATGTCCATCATTCAAGTAATTCGTACATTCTAATAATTTCCCATAACTCCTTATTTTTTACCCTTTAATATTTCACAATTCATTTTCAATGGAAGGATTCCCCATTCATTCCCAATGGGAGATTTAACATTTCCCATTTTGAGCGTTCCCATTTCCCATTCATAATATTTAACTCTTTAATTTCACCTCATGGATCAATCTCATCATTCCAATAATTCATACATTTCAATATTTCCCATACTTCCATATTTTCACTTCAATATTCAATATTCCAATCAGAGAGTTAACATTTCACAATTTGAGCTTTCTCATTACACATTCACAACATTTAACTCATTCACCTTAGGGACCGTTTCCATCGTTTCAATAATTCACACACACACAAGGAACCTGGAGGCTACCAAAAAACGACAACTAAAAAGGGCTCTGGAAAAAATGAATATCCAACACACTTCATAAAAGATGAAGCTGTTCTCATTCAGCAAAATAATGATATAGCTAACGGATTTAATCATTGCTGTGTTCATACTTGATATTATTTAGCTAAAATGTTTCCTGAGTCAGAAAAAAATATATAATTATATAATTTAATGTATAATAATTTAATTTAAGTATATTAAAGAAAATACGTCTGCTATGTTTATAAATCCTGTAAAAGAGAATGAAACTATATTGTTAAAACAAAAAAAATCCACTGATAATGATATTGGTATATCCTTAGTCAGGGCTATTGTAGGAACCATAGTACGGCCATTTAAAAAATATATGTAACCTGTCTTTACAAAGTGGTATCACGAAAGTTCTTTCAATTTATAAAAGGGGATTAAGCAGATGGCGGGCATGGACGCGGAACCTCTGCCTTCGAGAAGTATCACCTCAGCAATTGTCATCATTTCTTGTTGCCATTTAGACTCAGTACAAGCCTTCGTGGGAGCAGCACGCTTGGGACCTATTGCAAAAGTTCAATATGTAATGAAAAAAAAATCCTCCAAGTGGTGAATCTGTGTAATGAAAAAAAAATCTGTGATGTGGTGAATCCGCGTAGTGGAAAAAAAAAGCGAATCCGGGTTTACTGTTTATGGAAGCGAAGCTGGAGATAATCAAGAAATATGAAAAAGGCTAAGATAGCCTAGCCTAGCCGAGGCTGAACTCACTATGGAATATGGCCATTTCAAATGTAAATAAATAAATCCTTTATATATTTTTGATTTATGATGTTGAATTGTATGCTTATATATTATATATAAGTAGCACTCACTATACTAAGTTGATACCAATTTTTAATATGTTTATACAGTGGACCCCCGGATTACGACGTCCCTGCCTTACATTTTTTTCACCTTACGATGTGGACAGCTATTTTTTTTGGTCCCCTCTTTACGCCATTTTTTCCCCTTGCGACATAAAAAAAAAAAAATAATTCTCAAACATGGTGGCCAGTGTGCACGCATTTCTACAAGGGGCAATGCGGTCATACGTCACTACACACGTCACTGCTTACATCACTACAATGTTGTTCCACTATTGGTCGGCGTCACGACTCCCTAAGATCCTGGTCTACTATTGGTTGGCATCACGGGGGTTACGAAGATCCTGGTCTGCTATTGGTAGGTGCACAGGGTCACAAAGATGGCTGCCTAAGTCAAAGTCAATTTTATTGTCAATTTCTTCACATGTGCTTTAGTTTAGTTTTACTTGTACAATAACAAAGTGCAAATGCGCAAGACGAGACAATCCTAAAGCTAGATTCTTATCAATAATAACGTGTAGTATGTTAGGGCTACTTTGCCTGGTGTTGCTAAACTAAAAACGAAAACCAGATATGGCAAGAGTACCCCAAGACAAGACATAAGTAGCAGCGTATGACAAGACAATCCAGCAGTACGAGACAAAGCAAGACAGCTCTGATTGTGGTTGTCCCACCTGTGTATTTGAGGTAGTTGTTATAGTCTATGTGTAATCGCAAGTGCAATAGAAGTATGATTATAAATAAATATTGCAGCAGCAAGTCTGTGCAAATTTTGCAAGTGCATTGCGCTAAAGACTCATGTGAGAGTGCTTTCAATATCGTATTTATTACGCATGTTAGTGCTTAATTCAAACTTTAATTGGTTAGCCATGAGTCCGAAGATTGGCTGTGATGTTAAAGAGAGAAGAAGATGATTTATGTGGAAATGAAGCTGGAGATGATCAAGAAATACGAAGAAAGCTAAGCAAGCCTATCCTAGGCTACCCTTACCGGAGAATATGGCCATAACAAGCGTCAACTCAAAGGTAAATAAATCCTTTATATATTTTTTATTGATGATGTTATTTAATTGTATGCGGGTATATTATATATAAGTAGCACTTACTATACTATTTTGATACCAATTTTTAATATGTATAATATGTAATCTGCAATATGAAAACATTAAAAATGAAAAAAAAAATGCTTGACTCACCAAATCGCATGTCTCCCACTTCTTTCAATACAAAATCCATTCTTCTTTCATTCCTCGAAATGACTTCAAGGACTTGCTTGTCGAGTTTCTGCATTTTATCTCCAATAATAAATCCTTTTGTATTGACATTGACGCCAGTGCTGAAAGTCGCAATTTCCCTTTTGTTCTTCTTCAGCCATGTGGGTTAAAAAAAAACAAACAAAAAAAACAGTAGATATGAATTTTCTGCTAAATGTCCGCGGGTCTGGCTTCGATGTATGCTATGCCTCATGGTTGCCGTTAGCTTACAGTTGAGCAACATGCATGGTGGATCAATATATTACAGCTGTCAATTAAGCATTAGGGCAACTGACATATCCATCTGCGTTTGCGCGGAAGCCCGCGCTGTGTTAATGCGAATGCGCTGCCTTCTGGCGAAAGCAGATTTCACATAGCATAGCGACACAAGCTAGCTCAAATGTAATTGGCTAAAAACGCTAACATAAAAATACTGCACTGCAAGGAGCGTAACCAAATGGATATAAAATGACACGGAAAGAACAGGTAATGCAAAATAATTTTACAGTGGGCCCCCGTGTTACGACTAATCCGTTCCGCAGTTGGGGTCGTAAGGCGAATTCATCGTATGACGGGCAATCCAAACCTATGTGAAATAGCTAATGCGTTTAGAACCCCAGGTAAAAACATCAAAATTGTACATACATATTAAAAATTGGTACCAAAATAGTATAGTAAGTGCTACGTATATATAATATGCATGCATACAATCAGAAAAAATCATGAACACAAAAATATAGAAAGGATTTATTTATCTTAGAGTGCCGCTTGTTATGCCCATATTCCCTAATAAGGGTTATCTCCAGCATCGTTTCGATATAAATCATCTTCGCTCTTTAACATCAATAGCAATCTTGGGCTCCTTTCAACTTTGAATTAAGCAGTAAAATGTACTATAAATATGGTTTTATAACCACTCACAATCGAACAAAGCTTAACCGTTCCGCCATTTTGAAACAAGTAAGGCCGACCAATAGCAGACCACCATCTTCGTGAGGAGACGCGGACCAATAGCAAGATTGTAGTGACGCGTTTCAGGGACAGCAACTGAAAATAAGTGTAATTACCTAAAAACGCCTGCAGATGGAGACAAAACAACACAAATACAGCCAAGCCCCTAGGGCAGTCATATCCAAAGTCCAGCCCGGGGGCCAAATGCGACCCGTGGTCAATTTCCATCCGGCCCGCAGCCTCCGTCACAAAATCAATAACGTCTGGCCCCACATGGAGAATTAATACACTGGGCAGCAGCGCTTTTACCTGTGTGTGCTAATTGCTGCTATCTATAGGCTCAATTAGGAACAGCAAATTAGTATATGAGTAATTGACTGTATGAGCCCCTAACTTTCTAAAATGGCGACAATCACCAAAAGGAGGAAAGTTGACTGCGAGGGCCGACAGTTCAAGGATGAGTGGAAATTGGACTATTTCTTCACTGAAATACGGAACAACTGTGTCTGCTTCATTTGTAAAGACGGTGGCTGTTTTTAAATTGTTAAATGTGAAGCGACATTACCAAACAAAACATGCTGATGTATATGGCAAGATCACAGGTAATGAGCGCAGCGAGAAACTGAAACATCTTGAAGCTAGTTTAATCTCACAGCAGCAAAATTTTACAACTTTTACTGACAGCTGGATAAGGACAAGTTCTGAGAGATTCGAGCATTTGGTAGGAAAATGCTAAGCTTGTTCTCGTCGATGTATTTGTGTGAGAAGACATTCTCGGTTTTGAACTTAAATAAGAGCCGTGTGAAGGACACGGCTATCGGACTCTCACTTACAAGACATCTTGCGCATCCATACTACTGCCATAGAGCCACACTTGACCTTTGTCATGCACTCCAGATCTCAGTTTCACCCATCACACTCATGCGGACAATTACAATTTTTCAATTATGATAAGTCTGAAAACGTTTTTTTGTTAAACTTTTCACTCCAGAATAATAACCATTTAAAAATCCAATCAACATTTATAGTTACTAATGTCATATTTTAAATGAGCCCTGCACTTTTTGATATGACTATTATGTGTTAATTTTTCTGTTGTGTTTAAAATTTTTATAAATATTAAACTGCCATGGTGAGATATTTTTTTATGTTTCAAATGTAATTTGCACCCAAGAGTACAATTACTTTTGTTCAACTGTTACAAAAAAAGGTAATTAAAGAGTTTAAAAAAAGTAAAGTGAATACTCAGTGTCAATATTTAATGTCAATTCAATTTTGATATGCACGTTTCAAATTCACCAAAACACATGCTTAAGATAGCTGAAATGAAAATAAAAAAGCAAATGTGAAACACACAACGGCTCGCTGAAATGTATTTAAAATAATTGCTGTGATATGTAAAGAACGCCCGCCAAGGTTGGCCCCCCTACATTTTTAACACACCATATCTGGCCCCCTTTGCAAAAAGTTTGGACACCCCTGCCCTAGGGTCATGACAGTTGCAAAACCGGAAAAATGTCATAAAGAGGGGATGAAAAAACTCAGTATTCCACGTCGCAACATTAAAACAACGGAAATCAGGGACGTTGTACCACGGGGGTCCACTGTATATCTAAAATATATATATATTTAGTAAAAATGAATATAAAATGAAATTGACCTTTGATTATAGTTATTATAATTATTATATTTTATTATAGTTATGATAATGTCAGGTTATTTTAGGCTAGCAGAGAAGGAAGCCTTGCTAGCCCAGACCGGCCACCACTGCTCAGATCACCCCAATCAAAACCCACAAAGCCGAGTCACCAACCCTGCTGCTCCCGGGCGCTCATCTTTTCCAGGCCCCAGCAATAACACATTCATTCTAGTCCCAAACACTAACCCTGCCCTTCCAGGGCCTCACACTGAGCAAGCTACTCCAGGCTCAAGCTGCAAACTAGTAATTACAGGCCCTAGCAAACCAGGCATCACCTCCACCAATACAATAACAAGGCCTTACCCAAAAGCAGGTCCAAGAAAAAATTAGCCAGATGCGAAAAGGAGAAAAAGTGCTATTCTCAACGACACACCTGTGAAAGAGGCACTTGCAGCTGAAAGGCAGGGACAAGGAAGAAACGTGTTTTTTAAATGAAAGGCAAGGGAAATAAATCCAAAATAATAACAAACCAACAGGAAAGAAAACGAGGGTAGGTACAAACAGAAAAACGTCTGACGAGCCCTCGTCAGAAGATGGCGAACCCCTGTGCCTGGTACGTGTAGATCCATTTGCATTATAATGCAAAGGGTGAGCCCTTGAAGAACGCACTCCTGGCATATCAACCTACAGTATATATGCCAAAACTGTGATTGACTAATGACTGTTTTAAAATAGGTATAATAAACGTTTCACAGTCTGAACTTTAATTCAGTGCAAGTACTTTTTTTGTTTATGTTAACATATTCAAAAGTGATAGGCAAAGTACACACATTTTTTTACTTGAGTAAAAGTAAAACTACCCTATTTAAAAATGACTTGAGTAAAAGTGCCGAACTAAAAATCTACTGAAGTAAAAGTAAAACTATAAGCTCTGAAATGTACTTTAAGTAAAATAAAAATTAAAAAGTATTTTTTTTCACGATTCAAGCATCATAATTCCAATTTATGTTTTTCTATGCCGTTGAGATAAATAATGTCAGTTATGTTCAAGAAGGAGCAGCTCAGTGGAACTGTCTACGGGTAGTAGGCGGGGGACACGCTTCTCACACGTTCGAAAAACATGCATGGAAGGTGTATTGGACCCTCTAAATGGTCACACACGAAATCATGATTGTCAAACTTGTTTCAGGCTGCACATAGGAAAATCTATTACCAAGTGGGCCGGACAAATAAAACTATGGTATATGTTTTTATAACATTAAACCAGCAACCTCAGATTTTTTTTTTTTTAATCCTGTCCAAAATAGTACAAACATAACATGACTAATAATGTCTTTAAATTAACATTACTATTAATCATAAAACATTTTGAGTTGTTCTTTCAAAAATAAAAAAATTAAAAATCAATTTTTATACTTTACAAAATCATCTTGTGGGCCAGATTAAACCTGTTTGGGCTAGAACCAGCCCGCGAGCTGTATGTTTAATATCCCCGCTCTAAATTGTCCTTGGGTGTGATTGGGTGTATGAATGGTTGTTCATCACTGGATGTGGACTGGATGTCCTACGAGTGACTGGCAACCAGTCCAGTGTGTCCCCCGCCTACTGTCTAAAGACTGCTGGGATAGGCACTAGCAAGCCAGAGACCTCAGTGAGGCTAAGCGGCTACATGCATAATGCTATAATACTGTACATGGATGGATGCATTACTGGACATACTGTACTTCACGATAAAGTTAGCAGCATTAGATGCATTTGTTATTTTCACATCACACTTCTGTGTTTTGGATGAGACCAGGATTATCTTAACTAGGATGGAATCATACTCATAGGCCTATCTTTTTATCAATTTTGAAAATAGTACCATTCGTTCTTAATGAAATTTTACAGCAGTGCTTATTATTCTCAAAGTAGCGTGAGCATAGCGTGGCACATCTAGACTGTTACCTTAATAATGTGCAATGTCCCTTTTAAACCAGATAGATAGATAGATAGATAGATACTTTATTCATCCCCGTAGGGAAATTCACATTTCCAGCAGTATCCTCAAGTCGAGATATAAAATATGAGAAATAAAATACACAAGATACACATAAGTCCAGTACAGAAGTATACTTAAGGTGCTTGTTAACAGTGTAAAAAGAATAGTGTGAATCGTTGGAGTCTAGTGCAAGTATAATTAAGGTGCTTGTATAAAGTGAATAGTGCAGTGCAGAGTATGAGGTTTAGAGTTTAATGTGAGCTTTTACTGCCCCGGGTGGAGTTGAAGAGCCTCATGGCATGGGGGAGGAAAGATCTCCTCAGCCTGTCCGTGGAGCAGGACTTATTAAAATTAAAATTAAGTTGCGCACTGTGAAAATCATCCACTCATCCATTATCTGTAGCCACTTAACCTCACTAGGGTCGCTGGCTTGCTTGTGTCTATCCCAACTGTCTACTAGCAGTAGGCAGGGGACACGCTGGACTGGTTGCCAGCCAATCATAGGGCACAATGATAAACAACCATTCATGCACCCAATCACAGCTAAGGACAATTTAGAGAGTCCAATACACTTGCCATGCATGTTTTTGCAATGTGGAAATAAGTCGGAGAGAACCCGCACAGGCTCAGGGAGAACATGCAAAATCTGCACAGGTAAGCACGAGCTCAATTTGAACACTGGACTCTGAACTGTGAGGCGAACGTGCTAACCACTCTGACTCCCAGCTGTGCTCTGCAAATCAAATAACCAAATAAAAACACATACTCTATGTATACCAAGGACATAAATGTAAAACTGCAAATGAATCAAGTTGAAATTCTCAATTCCTTTCAAAATCCACTCTCCTTATTTGCACAGCAGTGTAATAAACTGATAAATAAAATGATAATAATATAATAAAATATGATCAAAATGATTTTTGATTTTCAGATTCCTGCATTTGGGATGTGTGCAAGTTGTCTGCAGCCAACTTCAATAATACCTAATATGCATATCATTTAGTCTTAAACTCAGGGAAACAAAATTTCTGTTTGGTTTATTTCTATGGTGCTATCTGCAAGTTAAAGGCACCCAGATTAATTAAATCAATCCAATTATGCTGGAAAAATCCCCCCAGTTTTGCTTGGTATGGGCTACCCCGCTAAATGGGGTTTCTTACCTTCGTAGAAGATAAAACCAACGTGAATATAGACCTTGACCTTTGTCAAATAAAAACAAAGTTAGCTAACGACATTAGCATTATTTTAATTAGCGTAGCTAGCTAATGTTAGCCACGTTGCAAACATATTCAAGCTAGCAAGCAAATAACCAAAATTATCATGGCGGCGGCATTTAGCTAACTTACCTTATCATGCTTTCTGAGATTCGACTGAGAGTTCTTGAAAGCAACCACCCCATGACGTTTTGGATTCCCCAATGAACACGAAGAAATCCTTCAAGTAAGGCCCTGGGTGAGGCTGAATTGGCTGCGGGCTTTAGCCTCTTGAGCCTGTGCTTATTCGGCATATGTGTCAGTATCTTATTCGACGCTAGCTTCTAGCAAAGGCTACCTATTGCTATCTTCTCTGCTTCTCCAAGTTATGTAGCACTGATAGTTGTGGGACATCTCTGCATTTTTTTGGTTAATTCAACAACAGCCAGGCTGATTGGTCAAACACGGTTTACGTAGTATTTTTTAAAATGTAGCAAGTAAAAAGTACGATATTTGTGTTTTAAATGGTGGGAGTAAATGTGAAACGTCAGGAAAAAAAAGTACTTCTAAAAGTACAAATTACAGGCAAAATTTACTTAAGTACAAGTAGGGAAGTATTTGTACAAACAAACTCTACTTTATTATAGTTAGTCATTTTAGTACATTTCTGTTTTTTCTGCCTTAGTTTGAAATGTCTGAGCACAGCGTTATTGACATTTCTTTAATAGGGTCGCATGCACTTTTCTCCAATTGTCAGGAATCATGATAGCAGCAGCAATCGTGTCAGATGAGACTGAAAATTCAGCGTCCTCCCTCATTGCAAAGCTTGGGAACAATTCAGTGGCTGCATCCTGGCGAGTTTATGTTCTCCCCTTGCTCATTGTGCGTCTTCTGTGGGCACTGCGGTCTTATCCCACATTCCAAAAACATGCATGGTAGGTACATTGGACACTGCAAATCACCCTCAGGTATGAGTGTGAGTGTGAATGCTTGTTTGTCCCTGTGTGCCATGCAATTGGCTGGTAACCAGTCCAGGTTGTCCCTCGCCTACTACCCGATGATGGCCAGGATAGGCATCGGTAAGTCAGTGGCCCTAGTGAGGACAAGCGGCTGATGAAAATGGTATAAATGAATGGATGAATGTCTTCAAATGGCTTGTGTTTTTTGAGAACGAGAGCATGATGCACACCTGCATTGCTTTACATTAGTACATAGATTACATTACATTAAGTACCTTATTTGGTGAAAACAGTATATGGAGTATCAGACACACAAGAGACAGGCAAGCTGTCTATATTTAGCCATTTGTTCGCAGCTGAGGAAGACTATACTTGGGTCCAGAGACAGTAATCTTTTTACGTTTCTCACAGGGTTTCTAAATATAGACTGCATGAGGACAACCTGTTGTCTTTGTTGGCAGCATCAAGCTGAGTAGACTACTGTATATGACAGGAGGCAGATAATCTCCTATGATAATAACATGCAGAGCTGTACAAATTTGGTGAAACAGATGCAGTTGATTAATACGTGTACTTCTTAGACACAGCTGGGAAGAAGGACACCAGCTTGTAGTGCTGTGAGACGCCAGCGCGGAGATGTACGTGCGTCTTTTGCTTGTGATACAAGCAAGCAGGGTGCAGCGCTGAATGGATGATTAAGAGTGCGTCCCCGACCTCTTCCCCCGACAGTAAAACGAGCGTGACGTAGAGGAGTCTATTTAAACGGGAATTAACGTCGAGTGCAACGACCCCGCTCTGTCAGCCCTCCTTTTTAGTGCGCATAAAAGCCTGCCGGCATTCGTTGTGTGAAACGCGTCCACCGCACTTCCACGCTTGTCGTGGTTAGAAGATGTTGGATCACTCGGATACTTTTCCCCAGCTCATAGAGTTTATTCGCAACTGTTTTATGTGCACGAATTGCGTCTGAGTGCGCTTTTCTCTGAATGAACAGTCATGGGAGAGTGGACCATATTGGAGCGTCTCTTGGAGGCGGCAGTCCAACAGCACTCGACTATGATCGGAAGGTAAGCGTTTAGTAGGCAAAAAAAAAATCTACCATTCCCGTGTCTTGAAACACGTTCATTAAAAAGCATTTTTTATGTCACTAAACAATGTAGAAAAAGTTTGGGTGGAGTGACGGTTCAACATACCGATGAACTAAAAGTGTCTAATGAAAGTTTGCATTTGCATGTACTGTACATTGCACCTATAGCTCGAAGTATGAAGGACAAACTTTGACGTGACTCCGCAGTGGGCAGCTTTTCAACAGTGCCACTGATAACTTAAAGTCATCATTAAAACGTGGTTTAATGCTTGAGATAGACATAATCACTGTCACATGAGCTACGTGAGTTGGAAATCACTCTACGCATATCACAGAATGAAATCGTATATCGTCAAATCCGATCGTATTGTGCAATGTCTGTTCTGGCCATACATGTAGCGTGCTATCATGAAAGTTTTATTTTTTGAAAACCTCGAGAAAATAAAACAGTGCAGCGGTTAAATCATGGTATTGTCCATGATAGAACAACAACTATTGATATTAATTTCAACATAAAGACAAAGCTGCATTTGAAGGCAAGCAAGGAAATGTAACTATGCAGTATAATAGTACTTAACTGTACAAGACTCGAAATTTTGTTTGCTGAACAATTGTGTGACTCAACGTAAATTGAGGACAGTTTTCTCATTTTGTGGAGCATTTCTTTTTCATGTAAAGCTTAGGGACCGAAGCAATTTGCTAAGCAGGGTTTTCATTAACTAATAATATTAATATGATATTACTAACAAACTGTACTTTGTTATAGTTAGTAATTTTCAATGCATTTCAGTTTTTTTCTGCCTTAGTTTGAAATGTCTGAGTGCAGCATAATTGACATTTCATTAATCTGTGATTGAATATGATTTTTTTTAATGGTGGCATATAGATAGATGTTGGTACGGATTTGATGTCATGCCAATGATTTGAGTTAAAGGAGACACAATGAAAAGTTGAGTTGAACACAAACAAACTTGAACACAAACCTGTTCTGTTTCCAGAAACACAGAATGGGATGTTAATATTCTTGTGCGGGCACATGCAATTGGTGGACATGGTGAATGGTTGGTGGAAAATGTGAAAGGATGAATTTATGGGTACGCATCATTACTAGTGTTCCACTGGGCCATTGGGTGTTTCAGCCTTTAACACAATACACCCTCTCCAGAGGCGGCCAGCTGCAGGGTGATCAGACCTGAGCTTGTGTCCCAAGCTCAGCAGTTGCCTTGTTGTAAAGCTACTTGGGGGCCCAACTTGGGTCATTCCTCTTCAGCCATAGCCACTGGCTGCTTCGTTCAGCTGCTTCTGACGCGGCTTTGACGGCTGTGCGCTGGCTCTGTCCTCTGACTCTCAAGTCCCTCAAAAGTCTTGTGTAAGATGTTAGGAAACATTTCGTAACAAAAGCTTAGTAAGGCTAATGCATTGACACCCATTATGAATTTTGTGTATTTATTTTGATGCTTAAGTTTATGTAGCACATTGGTGTCGTGTTGCACATGTCACACATGTAAGTCGCATGTATGAAGCATTTCAGCAACTTGGGGTGAAAGGAGTCCTTGAGTAATGCAACTAGTTAAAAAGTATGTTAGGATCTTTCCCCATTTTCTATTCCTATTTTTTTTTTTTGTGATGCCCACCAATGTAACAATAGTAACATGCTGTAATGTCAATTTAACATTGGAAGGAAACACGGAAGGAAACACACACATTTTTTTCACCAAACAATACATTAACCATGTTGATTCATTCATCCATACGGATCACAGATTTGAGTGTGAGAACTTCAAAAATTTGCATGAGTGCGTGACACTAGACCAAAATGTGAGAGTTTCACAAGTATATATATATATATATATATATATATATATATATATATATATATATATATATATATATATATATATATATATATATATATATATATATATATATATATATATATATATATACATATATATATATATATATCGTTTTTGTTCATCTCCTCTTTACGGTATTTTTCCCGCTTTATGACAAAAAAAACTGTCATGACCCTAAGGGTCTGCTGTATTTGTGTTGTTTTGTCTCCATCTTCCGGCGTTTTTAGGTAATTGCTCTTATTTTCTGGTCCTGTCAACGTGCCTGCGCTGCAACACGTCACTCAGATGCTGGTCTGCTATTGGTCTGTGTCACGACCCTTAAGATACTGGTCTGCTATTGGTCGGTGTCACTGTCAAAATGGCGGCATGCTATGGACTGGATCGCGTTTGATTGCTTAAAATAAGTATTTATTGTGCATTTTACTGCTTAATTCAAACTTGAATGGGTGAGCCATGGGTCCCAAGATTGCTAGTGATGTTAAAGGTAGAAGTAAGAAGATGACATTTACGGAAACAAAGCAAGCAATAGTAAAGAAATACGAAGAAGGCTAAGCTTGCCTAGCCTAGGCTACCCTCACTGGGAAATATGGCCTAACAAGCTTGTCACTTAAAGGTAAACAAATCCTTCTATATTTTTTATTTATGATGTTTTTTAATTGTATACATGTATATTATATATACGTAGCACTTAATATACTATTTTGGTACCATGTATATACAATTTTGATGTTTTTGCCTGGATTTTTACATGCATTAGCGAATGAAAATTGGTTTGGATTGCCCGCCCCATATGGCAAATATACTGCATATATATATATATATATATATATATATATATATATATATATATATATATATATATATATATATATATATATATATATATTTATTTTACAACCTAGTTAAGGCTTGCCTCCTGTTGATGGACTTCATAAAACTTGAAATTATTATGATTTATTCATACTTTTGGCACATACTTTTGGCACATATATATATATATATATATATATATATATATATATATATATATATATATATACACACACACATACACTATATACACACATACACTAAGGGCCAACATTCAACCCAATCAAGTGGTCATTTAATGAAGTGCATGTATCCTTTACCATTATAAAATGATCATGTGAGGCGGCTGAGTGGAACAGTGGTTAGCACGTCCGTCTTACAGTTCAGGGACCCAAGTTCAAAGCCACCTCTCTTCGACCTTCCTGTGTGGAGTTTGCATGTTCTCTCTGAGCGTGTGTGCGTTCTCTCTGGGCTCGCCGGCTTCCTCCCTCACTCCTAAAACATACATGACAGGTGTATTGAACTAATTAAATTATGTCATTGGGTGTGTAAATGATTGTGTGTCCTATAATCCCATATTCAGATGGGATAGGCACCAGCAAGCCTGCGACCGTTGTGAGGATAAGCGGCTACAGAAAATGGATAAATGAATGGATAATGATCATGTGTTGTTTTTTTTTTCTCACGTCGAGTTTTTCTGAAAGCAAACAAAATGAGCGATAAAGGTGTGTAAAACCATGTAATAAAGGAGCAAAGTGGTACATTAAAGGAATGTGTGCTTCCCCACACACCCTCTACCAATTCCACTGCTTATATCCAGACTCGTTTTAATCTGTCAGCAGACACCTGCCACCATTTAAGTGCCTGATTTCCTTTCTTCCACTAACTATAGCCAAAGTTCCACCAGCACACTGTAGGTAAACAACATCGATGGTGGTCGTTTTTTGCCCAAGCCTCAGCCGATACAGTATAGAAGTCAGAGGTTTGGTTAGCATATTTGATTCGGTAAAGGTTTTACATTTTTAAATTTTACATTCCTAAAGTTCAGATGGTCTAGTAGGCTAATTTTATTTTTATGCAGGTTTTGTACTAACTGGGTGGGATTTGACACGTGACATAATTCAGACTTCATTAATTCATAAGTCTGCTTTGATTTAGTTTAACAGTTCATTCATTTGTGCTTTGTTTTTGGCGTCGCCTCTGGCCGCTGTGGATAATACATTTTGTAGTGAGAACGATTGGGTAGGTTCTGACCCACAACTGTCAGTAAGTTGTACTTTCTTTGTAAGAATGTTGGTGTATGATAATATGGCCAAAATTTGTTTTTTGATGATCCAGCAACTTGTGACTGTGGATAACATGCTCGTTAATATTAGTTCTTATCTTCATCATATCATATATAGTGCTGCCGTGTATGCGTTTAGCTCATTTGCATTCTCGTTTGTGCCAGGTAAATGGTAAATTGACTTTCACTTATATAAGAAACAAAGACAATATACAGATACAGTAAATTAATAAAGGACTATGTTTGTTTCCTCAGGATCCTGTTGACGGTGGTGGTGATTTTTCGTATTCTGATCGTGGCAATAGTTGGAGAGACAGTATACAACGATGAGCAATCAATGTTTGTATGTAACACCTTACAGCCAGGCTGTAACCAGGCTTGTTACGACAAAGCTTTCCCCATCTCTCACATTAGGTACTGGGTGTTCCAGATCATTATGGTCTGCTGCCCCAGCCTTTGCTTTATCACCTACTCTGTCCATCAGTCTGCCAAGCAGAAGGAGCGGCGCTACTCCACAGTGTACCTGTCTCTGGACAAGGAGCAGGACTCCATGAAAAAAGATGACAGCAAGAAGATCAAGAACACTATTGTCAATGGGGTGCTACAGAACACAGAAAACACCAACAAGGAGACAGAGCCCGATTGCCTTGAGGTCAAGGACATGCCCAATTCAGTTGTGCGAACTACTAAGTCCAAAATGAGAAGACAGGAAGGCATTTCCAGGTTCTACATCATCCAGGTGGTGTTCAGAAATGCGCTCGAGATAGGATTTCTCATGGGTCAATATTTCCTTTATGGATTCAACGTCCCCGCTGTGTATGAGTGCGATCGATACCCTTGCATAAAAGATGTTGAGTGTTATGTTTCCAGGCCAACGGAGAAGACTGTGTTTTTGGTCTTCATGTTTGCAGTCAGCGGCATTTGTGTGGTGCTCAACTTAGCTGAGCTCAACCATCTCGGGTGGAGGAAGATCAAAGCTGCCGTAAGAGGAGTGCGAGCCAGGAGGAAATCTATTTATGAAATCCGCAACAAAGACTTGCCGAGGATGAGTATGCCAAACTTCGGACGCACTCAATCCAGTGACTCTGCATATGTATAAATGTTTGTAACAAAAATCACCAGTGTAAATATCACAGTATATTAAATGTTAAACTCAAACATATTACACTAATCAAACATACACTACTCTAAGATACTGTAAATGGTGGCATTGGGAGCATACACATGTAAGGGCATTTTTCTTGGACTGGATTGTGCATTAGATGACAGATTTTGAGAGTATGTGTTCCAGTTAGATATACATGTATGGATGTACCTTTTTTTCTTTGAGATGTACATGAAAGGGTCTGCTGTTTAATTATGAAGCTCTACCAATGATAAATTCATATTTGTTAAGTGCATCTTAAAAATAAATTATAGTTCTGTAACTAACTCATAAGCCACAAGAACACCAAAAGACTACAGTATGTTCCATATATTCCAGGCGCTAAAATTAAAAGTGAGTAAAGACAGACATTACACAGTATACAGATTAGATTATGGTTATAGTATGCAGTGATTTATATCAGCCACGTCATTGTGTTAGAAGTCTGTGCTTGCAGCAAAAGCCTTACCTGAAAGACGTCCCCCACCCCCATTTTTTTTGGTTACACCTAAGTGCCCTATTTATTTATTGCCATCAAGTTCCATACATGTACATTACATCATGACCGCAGTATATTAATACAACTTATACAAAATATGCTAAAATGTAAGATTTGACAGAACACACAGGGTTTGTCCATAGTACTTTTGACAAAACCACATATTTCTTGCATGAGTTTTCTCCTGATAATCTGGTTTTCTCCCATATTTCCAAAAATATGCATGTTATGTTAACGTAATACTAGTGTCCAAAATATATAAATAATAGTTTGATTAGCTGTTTGTAAAATAAGAAAATAGATGAAAAGATCATGTCACAGGTTTATTCATGGGTCAAGACTGTCTATAAGCAATAAAAATGAGCCCTATGAACATTTACAGAAGGTCCAATTTGTGTCTTCTGGTATCTAATATCACTCTTTATTTACTCAACACCTGGAGTGGATTTTCATCAATCTTCAACCTTCTTCTGAGTTGCCCTGCCCTGAAATTGAAAACTGCATTCTTGTGATTTCAGGAAAGAGGTGAGTCTTGGATCTCCTTCTTCCTCTGAAACAGGAGCAAATAAATAAAACACCCACATACATGTATCGCACTGCTCAATGTTTTTTTCCATGAAAGGAAAAGTTAGAACACAAATCACAGAGCATTTAACGGAGGAGAGGATGGGAAGCATTTGCAGGCATCTCAAACGAGACTGAGAAGAAGTGAGTGTCTCCAAGTAAGATTTGATTGGTGATAAAGTTTGCTTAATTTGGAAAAAAAAAAAAAAAGTTTTTTTTATTTTTCCATTTGTCAGAATAAAGCTGATTACTGTCTACTAATGTACTACCTATGACATTGATTCAGCCTATATGTCAAATTTGTCAAAACATAAGAGAACTATGCAATGGGGGGTGTCTATTAATTTATCCATAAAGTCATCACCCAATCATTCACCAGTCAACCCTCAATATATATTTATATTTGCAGAGCTGTTTTGTGATTCATCGACTTAAATTGAGGACGAATTTTTATATTTTGTTTTTTGCTCTGTGGGTTTTGTACCTTACACTTCATGTACATGGAATGTCAACTGAGCATCAATATTTATTTATAATTTGCAGGTTAATCACAGGAACTGAAGCAATGTTTTTAGTATAATGATATATTAAAAATATTGTTTATTACTATTACTTTTATGTCTCGTTCTTACGTTAGCGGCTAGCATAAATTGGCAGTGTGAATAACGAGCGTTTTTTAGCATACTTAATGACTGAATATGATTCTTCAATGGCGGATGTTGGAAGCTATGTAATGTGGTGGAAATAATTTAGAATAAAGGAGTCGTGAGGATGTTCTTCGGAACACAACCACTGCTCAGAGGAAAAACTCTTAAATGAAAGCATGATAAGGCTTTATTATTCGGTGTTTATTTTTAAGTTGGCCTACTTAGCACGTTGGTGGAATATATTTTTGCGGCCTCTTAGAAATGCAAAATTTATTTTAAACATATAAATATAGAATGTATACTTTTTTAAGGACCTAACATTATCCAAGGACTCATTTCACCCAATTTGCCGAAATCATCCCATAGAAGATTCAAGTGGGTATCTGTTCTTTTCCGCTTGACATGATTGTTCCTCCTCCGACAGTCAACGCCAATTGAACATGCAGTCTTCACTTGAATGCATGCGTTTTATTTTCACTGAGCAATCCACGAACCATATTTGGCCTGAACCACTCTTGAAAACAAACGAACTGTCACTCAACTGGGACGACTGGCACTTGATGCTCAGTTGAGCGATTCCATGTATGTTCCATGTAAAATCCAAAACTCACAGAGCAAACAGCAAAAAAATTAGCGAGTAAATTAGTTTTTGGTTTGAGCATTTTTGTTCATTTTAAAGGATGTTAGTATTTACAAAATTCAACTACTGAATGGAACAGACACCAAATTGCACATAATCTACACACAATGAGGTCTGACCTATTTGACATTAGTGTATTGCATGAGTCCACTAATATACTGTAGATCCCTTAATCCAGATTAAATATCCAGATGTTATGGAACAGAAGACAAGTCTAACTGCAAAAAGAAGATTGTGGTGGATCTATATGATTCTAGCATGACACACGGAATGTATGACTTGATAAGAGTTGGGCTACTTCCACACTGCAGGGCTTCGTGCTCAATTATGATTTTTTTGTGAAATACAATTTTTTTTGTGATGTCATTTGCATTTCTAAATAAATGTAACCTGTGTGTGACCTGTGTGTGAATGCTAAACGGCCCCAAACTGTCCCGCCTGCACATTGAGCCTACCGTGTCGTCAGTCATGTGCTTAATGTTAGTGTTTACGAAAAAACTACAATAGATGGCCAAATGGAGTATCTGGTGATGTTCAAATGGCTGTCACTGAAGAAGTCACTCATGGAAGGGAAGGGTCAGGTTTTGGCCATAGCATTTTATGCAGTGCCAGCAACTCAGAGCTAGCCAGTAAAAATGAGAGGGAGAAAGATAGACAGAGAGAGACTTAATACACCTTCCTCTCCCTTCATTGAATTGTCTCCGCTTTGTCCGCTAATGTTGTTTTATTTTTTCCAACTCGCTCCTGCCTTTTTGAGAGCAGAATTTTGATGTTTGGCGCTTGTTTGTTACGTGCAAGTCGGATGAATACACCTGGCTGTTCAGAGAGGAGTTGCATGACAAAAGATCAAACATGGATGGGATTCAGGACCACATGCCCAAGTTGCACTTGAAAATATCGGATCTGTGTCATTCACACTGCCATTAAAAGAATGGATACAGGTCACATAATGGAGAAATGATTTGGAATTAGGTCCCTTCAGGCTGCAGTGGCAAAGTAGTCAAAATTTGATTAATCCAAATGTTTAGTTTTTTTTAGGGCACGCAAATTACAACTCTAGATTCAATTCATTGTTGTGAATAGCAGTGATGGGAAGTAATGAAGTACAAATACTTCATTTGTACTTCAAATGAAGTACAAATGAAATACTTACTGTACTTAAGTAAAATTTGCCTGTACTTTGTACTTTTTGAAGTATTTTTTTACATTTACGCCCTACATTTAAAACAACTAGCGTACTATCTCCATTTAAAAAAAGGGCTTGTTACTTATTTTATTTTTTTAATTGACTGTGCTGGAACTGTATTTTCATTTCAATACAGTGGAAACCCTGCCTTATGTTTTTTTCAGCTTACGATGTGGACTGCAACGTTTTTTCGTCCCTGCTTTACTGTATTTTTCATGCTTTACAAAAAAACAACTGTCATGACCCTATAGGTTGGCTTTATTTGTGTTGTTTTGTCTCCATCTTCAGGCGTTTTTAGGTAATTGCTCTTATTTTCTGGTCCCGTCAAACTGCCTGCGCTGTACCGGATCAATCAGATACTGGTCCGCTATTGGTTGCAGTCACGGTCAAAAGGGCTGGATTGTTTATGATGTTGTTTAACAGTATACATGTATATTATATATACGTAGCACTTACTACACTAGTTTGATACCAGTTTTTAATATTATATATATATATATATATATATATATATATATATATATATATATATATATATATATATATATATATATATATATATATATATATATATATATATATATATATATGTGTGTGTGTGTGTGTTTGTGTGTGTGTCACCGGGTGGTATTCCAGAATTGAAGAGCAACTTCAGCAAGAAACAGGTTCTAATAATTATTTACGAAAACAAAGCACAACTAAGCGCAAGCGTACTAAGCAGTACTATCCAGGAGATAAAAAAGTTTGTTTTTTTTCTGACAAAGGATTCACAAAACGATCTCAACTTATATACTAAACAAGATATAGGGCTTAAACGGACACTGTGTAGGATTTAGACCATTTTTCATTAAAAAGGAATATATAAATGCCATATTTGTTATCACCATGGAAAATGGTAAATGCAGCACCTGCAGCACCTCCTGCTGTCCATAAAGAAAAAGGTCTAAAGCTTACATAGTCCCTTTAATGACAAATTGTGACATGCATTCATAAATGACATTGAATATCAAGGATAACTGACATAAGATCCTTAATGACACTTAGTGATGCAAATGGTGACATGCGCTCTGCAAATGGCGACATTTATGCTCCACTTTTTTGTTGCGTGAGGAGAGGGGACGCTCCATTTGCGTCGCCCGACGCGCATTCGCACCCAGTCGCGCAAACTCCATTGACTACAATACAAAACTCTCCGTTTTTTTGCCTCATTCACGTTCGGTGTGCACGGAGCATTAGTCTTACAAACAGTGACGTATGTAAACCACTGGTGACGTGCGCTTCAAATGGTGACATAGTTTTACAAACGGTGACATGAACACTGTCGATTGAGAATGCCCTCAAAAGCATCTGATTGCAGGCAGATTTTATCTCTTTCAGGCTCGAATTAATTTCTTTTTATTTTTTTCAAACTTCTAAAAAAAAATGGCTCAATCAATATTAATGTTGATTACCTAGGAGACTCATATTATTATTGCAAATTTGCAACGCCTGTTATACAACCTAGCCACACAAGTTAGCTGAATTCTAATTGGCTAAAAATGCTAACCTAAAACTACAACACCGGAGTGTATGGAGTATTCTATATATAAAAAATATATGTTTAGTAGGAATATATTTAAAAAGCGCAAACTCCATTGACTACAATACAAAACTCTCCGTTTTTTTGCCTCATTCGCGTTCGGTGTGCACGGAGCATTAGTCTTACAAACAGTGACGTATGTAAACCACTGGTGACGTGCGCTTCAAATGGTGACATAGTTTTACAAACGGTGACATGAACACTGTCGATTGAGAATGCCCTCAAAAGCATCTGATTGCAGGCAGATTTTATCTCTTTCAGGCTCAAATTAATTTCTTTTTATTTTTTTCAAACTTCTAAAAAAAAATGGCTCAATCAATATTAATGTTGAATACCTAGGAGACTCATATTATTATTGCAAATTTGCAACGCCTGTTATACAACCTAGCCACACAAGTTAGCTGAATTCTAATTGGCTAAAAATGCTAACCTAAAACTACAACACCGGAGTGTATGGAGTATTCTATATATAAAAAATATATGTTTAGTAGGAATATATTTAAAATGAAATGGACTTTTATTATAGTTAGTATAATTATTATAGTTTATTATAGTTAATAAACTGAAAATGAATATGTTAATTATTCTAACCCTTTTCTTCCTTATCAGTTGTATCACAATGAATGACATTTTAATGGAAATGTATAATGAACTTGTTGAATTGCCTCAAACCCTACAACATAGCAATAGCTCACCATATAGGTTTTTACAAGCAAAGAGGCTGAAAATGTTAATTGTGTCCCCCGCCTACTGCTCAAAGAGTGCTGGGAAAGGCACCAGAAAGCCAGCGCCAGAGGATAAGCTGCAACAAATAAAGGATGGAGGAATGGATGGATGGAAGTTATGTCTATCATAATTGACTTTTTTCCAAAGCAAAGTGGTTTTCTAATGAAGGGTTACATGTAAATAATTAACTCAACCGACTATCACCAGTTTTCTGAAATCACTCACAGCAAGTTCAGATAATTGTCATGATGTGGATGATCATTTGAGGTCCAAAAGGCCAATCTGGAAGACTATGCTGTAATTCTTAAAGTGTTTCATGTAATTGCTTTGAGATATGTAAGTACCGTTTTACAAATATGTTTATGAAGGCAACATACAAATAAATTTTACCATGAAGTATCCATGCATCCATCCATGCATCCATCCATGCATCCATCCATCCATCCATCCATCCATCCATCCATCCATCCATCCATCCATCCATCCATCCATCCATCCATCATCTCCCACTTTTTCCGAGATCGGGTCCCGGGGGCAACAGTCTCAGCAGGGAAGCCATGATTTTCCTCTACCTGGCCCCATGGCGTTTTCATGCCAGCCGAGAGACATAATCTCTACATCTTGTCCTGGGTCTTCCCCAAGGTCTACTGCTAATGGGAAATGTCCAAAACAGCTCACCAGGGAGTTGTCCAGGAGGCATCCTAACCAGTTGAGCCACCTCAACTGGCTCATCTCATCATGGAAGAGCAGTGGCTCGACAGTCCCTCCTGGATGACCGAGCTTATCGCCTTATCTCTCAGGGAGAACCCAGAAACCCTGCAAAGGAAACTAATTTCGGTCGCATGTACCCGGGATTTTGTTCTTTTGGTCACTATCCACAGCTTGTGACCATAGTTGAGGGCAGGGACGTCGATGAACCGGTAAATAGACAACTTTCTTTTCCAAGACAGACCAGTAGAGCAGACACTGCACCAATTTGCGATCTCCCGTTCCATCCCACCCTCAATGAACAAGGCCCTAAAATAAAATTAAGATGAAACTTCTCCGCCTGGAACAGGACTCGTCCCCGACCTGGAGAGAGCACATCACAATTTTCGGACTGAGGATTATGGTCTCAGATGTGGAGGTGCTGATCTTCAGCGCAGCCGCTTCACACTCGGCTGTAAATGGTTCCAGTGAGAGTTGGATGTCACGCCGTGAAGAAGCCAACAGCGCCACAACATTCTCAAAAAGGAGGGGTGCAATTCTGAGACCCCCAAACCGAATCCCCTGAACATTTTGGCCGCGCCGAGATATTTTGTCCATAAAAGTAGTGGACAGGTGTTAAAAGGCAGCCTTGGTGGAAGCCAACCCTCACTGGAAACAATTTCAACACTGTCAGAAATGCGGACCAAGTCATGTACATCACTGACTGACTGTTCTCAAAACCACATTATCCTTCTCACTCTGTAATATCAACAGCGTTGAAGCGGTGCCAAAAAACAAAGCCAAACAAAGCACAAATGAATGATCTGTTCAACTAAAACATTTTCAAAATATTATTTCAGGTGCAGGCCACGCAGCCCAATTGATCCACGGACATATTGGGTGGTTGGGAACCACTGTTCTAAACAGTGAATGCAGTAAACACCACTTGTGTCATGGTCGTGAGGCATCTTGGGTGAGGAGCGTGGGGACCAATAACCAATAACTGCAGGGGCTGATAGGGTCGAGGCTCAAAAATATGATGTAATCAAGAACTGAATAGGATGGGAAGGAACAAAAAATAATATAAAGTACAACAGAACACTCAGAACGGAAACAAACTCATGGGAAGGTGGGGGCTACACGGGGATGATGAGGGTAGAGCGACGGCAAGACAGCTAGGGCAAGGGAGGTAACATTAACAGTAAGAATAAGGCAGCGCAGAAAATAAGCAATGACCCGACAAGAACCGAAGGCAAACTGGGAACTTAAATAAACTTCACACTTGACGAGGAGACACTACGCAGCTGGAGAGAGACGAAAGGCAGGGGAAGCTGATTGGATGACACAAGGAGGGCAGGTAAACAGGCAAGTGGACAAGATCAGACTAATGAGACACAGACAGCAAAAGCAGATGCAAGGGAAACAAACATGAATTTAGGAACATTAACAAAACCCAACAACCCAAAAAAAACAACAAAGCCCAACCACACATGACAACTGGCTCCGTTTTTTTATGATGTTAAATGTGACCGTGTTTAGAGGACACATCATAGCCAGGTCCTTTGCCTCCCCTTGACAGTAGACCCAGTTATTTAAGCCTGTCACGTTTTACAAGGGATTAAGGACCCGAATGGTGGGAAGCAGGGTGGCAAGGCAGGTATGATCTCAAAAAGGCTAAGAAGGTGTGTGGAATTCACCAAAATACGAGACTAACGTCCAGGAAAATAAAAAAAAGGACAATAAAGGACTGAACGAAAGCAGGGAGCGAAATCCAAGTAAATACGCCAATGTGCCCTGCCAAGAGCAAGGTGCCCTTGTGTGTCTTGACAGGTTCTATATAAGGCATAATCGACACGTAGCTGGGGTTCTTACAAACGGGTATAAATGTCTCCTGTTTGACCTATCTTCTATATGTGCTTGGCTTTTTTTTTCCCCATACAAAAAAATATTTGCCAAATTGTCTGTAGAAATAATAAACCGTCTTCACTCTGTTTCCTGCTAAAGACGCAGACGCTGTTGACATGAAGATACGAAAGTTATTTCTGATTGGACAGAATTTGGCGAAAACTACTGACGCCGACCGACTTGGCATGCTTGTAAATGAATAAAATCACTCTATGCTGATTCATGTAGCAGCATTTATTTATAAATCTATTTATTTTCAATAGACAAAGCTATACAAACGGATTTTTTTACACATGAAGAGAAGAGAATTACCTGTGTTTAAATAGCCCTGTTTATGTTTAGACAAAGCCTAAATCTCATTATTATTATTATCATTATTTTAATTAGAAAATACTAAATAAAGGAAAACAGACATGGCCCCATTTTTCAACACATAATGAGCATATAGTAGAAATTATGTTGCAATACAGATATACTAAAATAGATTCTGTATTTTCTCTCTACTTTGCAAAAGTTCTGAAAACCAGCCATCCAACCTCTATTGAGCTACATTTTGCCACTCAAGCAACATTGTCCATGAAAACTTCACATCCCAGCCATAAATACAATTTTGCTGACGATGTTGCAAGGAGCAGTAGTTCCTTGTAAGTGTCCCAAAGTGTGCAGGGTCATACAGTAAATTATTATCACTTCACATAACTGCATTCTCAGCAACGTCCTTTTTCCTCCAGTTGGAATGAGTTTTTTGTAGGAGTAGCAGTACTGTATATTACAGTACTGTATATCAAAACCCGGCGCTACAATTAATATTAGTGAAAAGATCAGATATCAATAAAGTCATTGGATACAGTATTGTTTGCTGCAACAAACAGATCAGGACAAGATATAAGTAGAGTTTTCAGTTGTCCATCAGAAATTAAATAGTTAGGCTCTGCTGCATCACACCACACCATTGTGAGCGTCCCTGACTAAGTCTGGCATCATCAGGTTAAACTGGAGCCTAGGTACCAGAGCATATACAGTACAATATATGTTCACAAACATGTCACTTACAATTATGGCATGTATATGATCATTTTGTTTTTGTTTTATTGCCTATTTCATTATTTGCCCAATTATGGAATATAGTCTGCTCGGGGAAGTGAACAGAATAAGAATTTCATTGTGTTCATCCAAACCCAACAAAAACTTTGAGCAGAAAAGAACAGAAAACACTGACACCAACCAAAACACGACCCAGAACATAACAGCATGTCATATTATTATTATTATTGTTTAAAAAACCCTTGCTTCAGGTCCCTTACAATTAACCTACAAAAAATGCTCCACAAAATGATAAAGTTGCTTCTCAAATAATGTCGATGATTTGCAAAATTGCTCAAAAAACAAAACAAAATACACAAACAAAAAAAACAACAAATCTCTCTTGTTAAAGTAGGATCAAAACAAACTCTGGAAAATAGACCACAATCGTGGGCGCAAAGGCAAAGTAATTCATAATGTAGGTTTGGATCGCCCGCCATACGGCGAATTCGCATTATGATCCCAACCGCGGAATGGATTAATCTCATAAACCGGGGACCCACTGTATTTAATTCCAAACCAAGGCACCAAAAATAGACAACAGCTTGATAGAACGGATTACATAATTATAGGGTTTATATCCAACTATTCTGAATATGGTACTCCTGTGTCTTGTTCGTGCACTGGTGTTGTGTGGCAAGTATTTGTTCATCTGTTTACCCATCTTTGTCCTCATCTCACCATCACCACATATGACATCATTAGTCACGCTGCTGATACACTGGTTTGGAGGTCAGTCCTTGATGTGACAGACTGTCAAATTGTGAAAAAGCCACTGTGATATGCCAGGGTGCAATGTACTAACACCTGGATATGCCCAACAAGTAACATTTACCCAATATGTTCTCAGCCAAAACATGGATTTCTGAGAAAAGGACACAAACATCCATTTCACAATACCAACCAAAGAAACCTACAAAATCCTTAAAGCTGTCAGTAAACCAGTTGTTTGCCTACGCCTTTCTGCAAGGGTTTTTCATCATTCTTGATGAGGTACACTCAGTCTGAAAGGTCAAATAACATGAGCTCTTCTTACAATATTTAGAAAATGAAACCTCATGAACCTCATGATGTGTTTTTTGTTTTTTATTTTTCGCTTATTGATGGTGCTCGTAGTTTTAAAAAGCTATTGCAATTGAAATGTGATTAAAATCCACTGTCTCTTTCAACCAAGAGTGCCATTTAATGGGATCACAATGGTGGTCTTGAGCAGAAGGCCCCAACCACCGGTTTGCGGCCACCAGTCTGTGGATTCACTAATATGGGACTTAGCTGAGCAACTGAGTTATAGCAATGTTTGATATTGAAGACAGAGACACTGGCAGCCTTTGTTTGGTGTATTTTCTTTGCATTAAAGAAGAGAAACACCAGATGAGCTTGCAAATAGCATCAGCCTCAAAAGTATTTGCCTTGTGTATGCAATGTACCACATGAATAAAGCTGCCTTCTATATTGCTGTTTGGGTATAAGGAGATAGAGTACATTACTTTCAGTGTTGGGAGTAATGCATTACAATAGTAATATAATTACTCTAATGTATTACTTTTTGCTGTAACGCAGTAGTGTAATATGCAACACACAAAAAATAGTAATATTGTACTCCTTTCCAGTGAGTATTGCAATGCATTACAATGCATTTTTAGTGTGAAAGTGGTTGTCACGAATAACCTTGGGGAGCGACAGGTAACAAGAGGTGACACAAATACACTTTATTGAACTAAAGGTGCATGTCAAGCATGGAAACAAAAATGCAGGAAAAAGACAAAGTACAAAAGAAAATCTCAAAGTACCAAAATAAGGTGAGACAAAAAGTGTCAATTCAAAAGGTAAATGTACTTTCACTTATACAGCGCTTTTCTATCTTGGGTACTCAGAGCGCTTTACACTAACTTGTCATTTGCCTACTGATATGGCAGCATCAGGAGCAACTGGGGGTTTAGTGTCTTGCTCAAGGACACTTCGACGTGGTCTTTTTTTTTTCCCTAAGACTTATACTACCAACCGCGAGCATCTATGTCTATTTCTTGTCTCTTTTTTTCCGCCTCTACCCGCACTGAACCCGCATAGAATGTGTAAAGAACGCGACAAATATAAGATAATATAAGATATTCAGCAACATTATGGCGTAAATAATTGATCATAACCCAGAATTTACTTGGCATATCAACACAATTTAAAAAATGGTAGTACAGTTTGAGGTCCGCACTCTCCATATGCAGTGAAACCCGACACTTGTGAATGCACATTTTGAGAAAATGAAGTCTGAAAGCATCATCTGAGTTGGATGCTTCGAGGGTTAAATTGTAATTGTAATTGTGTTTGTTCAAAAATTAAGAGATTAACATTTTGTGTTAATCATAAACTGTCGTGTTTGTCAGATATTTAGAATGAAAGAATGAAAAGAAAGATGCAGGGAATTGCTCAGTTTCTTAACAAAAGAAAGCCTGAAAGTGACAGAGATGGCAGCACAAGTTCGCAGGCACCAGCGCCACAGGACAGTCAACAACAACTTTAGAACCAGTCTGTTGGCCCAAGTCATTTTTCATCAGGTCAGAGTAAAAAAAAACGATGTAGCAGGCAAAACGAAATGAAGTTAGTTAAAAGTTGTTGCTCATCTGCTCTATGTGCAATTCAATATTTTTTATATTTTCTGTGTGCTTTACAGTATACTTTATGGACACAAGGCTGAATAATAAAATACGAATTCTTGCAAACATTTCTGAATCTTGTTTTATTTAAGTTTGCAAAAAGGGTACTGAATTATTCATTTCTGAGCCCCATGCCAGCCTTGTGGGACACAGTCCACAATAATTTCACTCGTGCACACCGAACACGAAAATTTGCGTTGCTACGCTCATTCACGGGGCTTTCTGTCGTTTTACTTTTTGTCCACTTTTTTGTCACGCGAAGAGAGGAGAGGGGAGTGGAGCGAATTTGCTGTGCACTTTACGGTAGAAGAGCATAGAGCAGGGATGTCCAAAGTCGGTCCTCGAGGGCCGCTGTCTATAAAAGTTTCAATGTCGCAATCAAGTGGCCGAGACCGTGCTAAATATTGTGCTGACAATGCTGCGCTATCGTTAGCTTAGCACAGTAACTACAGTTCAACAGCTGTTAAGTGAAGCAAACGCTGCACATACCAGTTGTCCCAAGTTCTCGCTTCCGCCTTTCTACAAGCCAGGTGAGTGCTCTTGCTTGGCTCTGTTTTGTATTGAAAGCTCAGCTGGCCGTGTTGGATCGCTCCCGGTGACCGCAAAGCGGCCGCCATAATTCATTCCTGCCCCCTGCGTGAGCCGTTGAATGTTCCCGAAGTTGATTGGCTGTCGCGACGCAAAACGCGAAAAAAGTTAAAACAATTTAACGCGAAAAGGAGAATTTCGCTTCTCGTGACCGCGTACGGCCATTCGCGTTGCTCCATTCGCATCGCCCGACGCGCATTCGCGCAAACTCCATTGACTACAATACAAAACTCTCCGCTTTTTTGCCTAGTTCGCGTTCGCTGTGCATGCAGTATATGAAAACTAGTGTACTCGCTGCAGACTTTCGATGCCGATTTGCTGACTTTGAAGCACAAAAAACAGGTTTGCACTGCTCAGTAATCCATTTGCAGTTGATGAAGAAAGCTCACCGCCAAACCTCCAAATGGAGTTGATTGAGCTACAATGCAATGATGCTCTGAAGGCAAAATACGCAGCAGTGGGTGCTGCAGAGTTTGCGCGCTTCCTCCCCGACACAGTGACCCAGCTGCGCACCCAGGTTGCTCAAACGTTGTCTATGTTTGGCAGCACACACCTGTGTGAACAACTGCTTTCATTAATGAAGCTGAACAAAATATCACACAGAAGTCGACTTACTGCTGAACACCTTCACTCATATCTGAGGATTTCCTCAGCTCAAAGCCTGACCCCGAACATTGATGAACTTGTGCAAAAGATGAGACACCACCAAGTATCAGCCTCAGCCTCAAACAAGTGAACATTACTGTGCAATTACATATTTGGAGTTTTTCCTCTGTTCAAGTTTAAAAGTTAAATATGCACATATGACTTTTCCTTGAAGTCTTGTTTTTGGTGAAGAGATTTTTGCGCTTTATTTTATTGTATTTCGATGCAATATATTTTTTAAATTATTTCAGTTGAGTAAGAAAATATTGCTTATTTTATCCAATCATATTCTAATAAATTTGTTATGTTTTCAGTAGGTCAAATTTTGGTTTCAATGAAGATTGGACAGTCCGGCTCTCGGCTTGTAGCCAAATGTTTTATTTGGCTTTCTGTCCATTTGAGTTTGACACCCCTGATTTAGAGTGTCCAATACACCTTCCATGCATGTTTTTGGAATGTGTGAGGAAGCGTGTTCCCCGCCTACTGTCTGTACACAGTTCCACCGAGCCACTTCTTCTTGAACATAGCTGACAATATTTATCTCAACGGCACAGAAAAAAAAAATGGAATTGTGATCTTTGATCGCACAATAAATAAAAACTTTTTACTTTTGATTTTACTTTACTTTCAGAGCTTGTACTTTTACTTTACTTGAGTGGATTTATGGTTCAGCACTTTTACTTTTACTCAAGTCATTTTGTACCAGTGGTGAGCCGTCAGGGCGAGCAAGGCCTTTTCTGCTGGCCTAACATAACCTGACATCATTATCATAATAAACTATAATATTTATAATAACTGTAATGAAAGTCAATTTCATTTCAAACTCATTTTTACTAAATATATATTGTAAATTATTTATATTTTTTATTTATAAAATTATCCTCCATATTTTGTTCTTTTCATGACCTCAACTCCTCAATGCACTGCGGTGCTTTTAAAAAACTCTTGGGAACACCCGAGTGGATACACTGGACATCTCGGTGCCAAGAAAGCTTGAGCATGAAGAGGTTAAGAAAAAATTGGGAGATATTGAAGACTGATCGATTGTTTGTTTGGGTGAGTGCAAGACTTTTCTTTTTTTATTGTCTCAATTTTAATATGTTTGTCTTATTTTGTATCGTTCATATTCAATTAAGAGTAAAGAAATAAAATGATGTTCTTCTTATATTAAATTGCCATTTGTAATTTTGACTTCATAAAATTTTGTGGATATTTATTTTACATTATTATTAAGTTTTTATTGTTTTGACAGCATCATGTATAAAGCGCGGATGCGGGTTTATTGACGTTTAAAAGCTCCGGAAAATAGCTTGTTTAGTGGAGTAATGCATTCATGTGCGCATGAAGGGTATTTATTCAAGTGTCTGACATCACAGAAGGTGTACGTGTGAAAGTCACAGCCCGCCACTTTTTTACATAGGATAGTTTTACTTTTACTCAAATAAACAATCTGTGTGCTTTGTCCATCACTGCTAACAAGGACACAGACAAGGAAAGCAGACCGGAGAGAAACCAACATGAACTAGAAAACAAACAAAACCCCACAACGAAAAACACCCCAAAACCCACAACAACAAATCTCAACTGAACATAACAAAAATTGCACAATGGACTTGCCTGTCCTGACAAAGATTCTGAGATCTGTCCCCCCTTTTTAAAAATGCCTTCTAAAAAGTATCTTTAGGCTCAACGCAAAGTAATTTTGGCATTTTTTTTTTTTTTTTTTTTAGTATCACTGACAAACAAACAAACACTCAAAGTAAAAAGCGGACTTTTCTACCAAAATGTACTGTTATATCAGTGGTTGTGATATGAAGAAAATGATGATGGACACTACATATAAGTTCATTCTATTTTAATACATTTTACCGTGACAGTTGTTTATCTGATGTTGATTTTTGCTCACATCTTGTACATGCAGTATGCACCTTGGACTTTGTTGTTTTTACTGCGCAATTTTTGGGACTACAAACATTTCTGTCGGGACCCATTGTTTTTTGGTATTGCGATTACCAGGGACTCGGCAGTTTTCAGAGGTAAAAAAAAAGCAGGACTAAGCGCAAACATATTAAGCAGCACTCTCCGGAAGATTACAAGTTATGTTCTGACAAAGGCTTCACAAAAGGAACTCAATATATATATATAATAAAACAAGATAAAGGGCTTAATGACAAATCGTGACAAGCGTTCCTAAATTGCATTGAATATCAAGGATAATTGACATGAAATACTTAATGACACTCAGTGATGCAAATAGTGACTTGCACTTTAAATGGTGTCATAGTTTTACAAATGGTGACAAACTAAGATACTACCAGCAATTAGGCAGATTTGGCTAGTAGAAGTCTTATTCACACAAAAAAAGAACTCGGGTTACGGGCATGTACTCTTTTGTTTCACACACTATTATAATACAAAATTAATGTGTCATTATGAATACTAATAAAATGACAAGCTGCATTTGGTGAAATTTCACTCAAACATAATGTTCTTGTTTCATGTGGTTTAGTCCCACGATGAACAACAATTCAGCATATTTGAGATTGTATTATTCAATTCAGAGACTTGTGTGTGGTCTCTTTAATCACACAGCAGCCAGCAGCATGTGTGGATTATAGGATTTACAGCTGCCTCTCTGTCTCATTGTTTTTCAGGTGAAGTAGGCCAGTGGTTTGGGACACCCAGGATAAAGCTGGTCACAGCCCAGAGTGAACCTAATAATGCTGCTGAAAAAAAAAAAAAATCAAGATACATCACATGGAAACACAGTTGTGAACATTAAACTGGTGCCCAATCAGATAGAATATTAAATCTTATTGAAACAATATACATTCATTTCGAATAAATATCTCCTCATATTGGTAGTGCGCTGTGATGAGGAGTTGCCATCTTAAAGGCTGAGGTTCTAACACAAAACCTGTGGGTTTTTTTTTAAATACACACCGTACTTTTTTAGTGTCCTTTCATGAATGTTTTTTACAGTGGCCCTGAAGTGCAAATGAAAAAAACAAATACCGAAGCAAAATTAAAAAAAGAAAAACACATTTACAAAAGACAAAACAAAACGAAGAAAGAAAAACGCAATTCAAAAACATAACGCAAAAAAAGAAAAGAAAAAACTTTTTACAAAAGTCGAAACGCACGCAACATTTTCACAAATGCACGCAACATTTTGAGAAACTAAACAAAGAAAGAAAAACGCATTTCAAAAGACAAAACAAAACAACAAAAAGAAAAACGCAATTTAAAAACAAAACGCAAAAAAGAAAAAGAAAAAACTTTACAAAAGTCGAAACGCACGCAACATTTTCACAAATGCACGCAACATTTCGAGAAACAAAACAAAGAAAGAAAAATGCATCTCAACAGACAAAACAAAACAACAAAAAGAAAAACGCAATTTAAAAACAAAACACAAAAAAAGAAGCATAAAAAAATCCTCAAAATTAGGCAAAAGAATTTTTTAGAAAACGAGAGGTTGTAGCATGAAGGGATGGATTTCAGTGATGTGTTTGGGGATTTTGGAGTACCTAATCAAACCAACAGCAAAGCTATTGATCAATGTATTGGTAAATTATGGTCAATATGCATTTTTAAAAAATCCTTAAAATTAGGCAAATGAATATTACTATATTTGTT
The DNA here is from genome assembly GCF_059441005.1 of Hippichthys cyanospilos. Classification (NCBI taxonomy): domain Eukaryota; kingdom Metazoa; phylum Chordata; class Actinopteri; order Syngnathiformes; family Syngnathidae; genus Hippichthys; species Hippichthys cyanospilos. The sequence goes on along the minus strand of NC_142388.1, from coordinate 14,234,595 downwards.
TTTTTCATTTGCATTTCAGGGCCACTGTAAAAAACATTCATGAAAGGACACTAAAAAAGTACGGTGTGTATTTAAAAAAAAACCCACAGGTTTTGTGTTAGAACCTCAGCCTTTAAGATGGCAACTCCTCATCACAGCGCACTACCAATATGAGGAGATATTTAGTTTAGTTTAGTTTTTTCTTTACACATGTTGGATCTATTTTAGTAGCAGGCTGTTGTCCTGCTACTTGGAGATTAATGTGAACAAGGTGCAAACATCTATTAACCATCTCAAAGTGTTCTACAATGTGTTTCTCAAGTGACCTTTTTTACAGGCAATAAAAGTGAAAAGAATGTGACTCTTTAGGGCAAAGTCTGTCATTACAGAGATAACGATGATCTGTCTTTTTTCATTTTGATAAGATTTCAGTATGTTATATTATGTCTTCTGTCTGTCTCATTGAAATCGCGTTGCTACGTTCATTCAGTAGGCTTTCAGTCGCCAGGTGTTAACTGCCAGCATTTAACTTGTTCACACAATCGTGTGAGGAGTTGGGGGGTGTGGTTGCTGTGCACTTTGCAATGAAACCGGAAAGGAGAACACCACTTTTTTAGGGATGTAGCAGAGCCAATGTATTCTCCCACAGTGCCTTTATTCTTCGTTTTTTTAAGTTGCGTATCCCTCGCTTTGCGGCAATACAGTAATCCCTCGCTGTATCGCGGTTCATCTTTCACGGGTTCGCTGCTTCACGGGTTGTTTTACAGTGTGAACATTCTTTTAACAGGCATTGTGCTCTGAATCCTGATTGGCTCAGGGGCTTTACTGTTGTCTCGAAATAAAATATTGACGCTGTACTGTATTGGTTTTTTCACTTGTCAATTTATTACAAAAGGCAAGAGGATCCAAAAGCTTGCTTTCGTCTTCCTGTGTCTCTGTGTCTCTCTCCTGTGTCCGAGTGCGCTCAGTTTAGCACACAGGTTGCAAACGTGCTAGTAAGCCCATTGATTGACAGCTTGGTCTCCTGGTATGGCGTTATATTTGTGCCACAATTACGAGCACGCGAAAAAAAATTTGAGCGTAGAAAATCAAACTGAGCGAGCAAAAACAGATTTTGAGAGCAAGAAAAAAAAAACATTGAGCGCGTAATGATAAGAGTTTGAGCAAGCACCGATGGAGTTTGAACACAGAAAAAGAAATTGTCGCTCAAAATTTCTTTTTGCTCGCTCGGGATAGCCCTCTCTCGCTCAACATCTCGCTCTCGCTCGCGATACTCCTCCCTCCCTCGCTCAACATCGCGTTTGCTCAACATCGAGATCTTGCTTGCTCGAGTCGTCCTCTGCGCTCGCTCAGTTCTGGTCACGCGTTACGTTTGTGCCAATCAGAGCTTGTAAAAGCACTTTGATTGACAGCTTGGTATCCAATGAGATTGCTTGTACGCTATCCGTTGACGCACTCTCGTTTGCCCTGTGTTCACCTGAAAAGGGCAAACCAGAGTGCGTCAACACGGACTTGGGCTGGAGAATTACTTTTAATATTATTATTATTACTGTATTGTATCATTTGACAGAAATACCTTGTTAGTTTTTGTACTTTAATAATATAAGCCCACCCCTCCCGCTTACGTCGATGTGACGCATTCTCGTTTGCTCGTTTCGGGTGAACACAACACGCAATCTCATTGGATACCAAGCTTGAAGCTGAAACTTCTTTTCAATAACTTTTTTTCGCTCGCTCAGTTTTATTTTCAACGCTCAAAATTTTTTTCGCGCGCGCGTAATTGTGGCACAAATATAACGCCATATCCTGGAGCCGAACACGTGACTTGTAGGCGTGCCGAGAGCAAAAGCACACACCCAGTCTGTGTCGACATATAGAGAGCAACGGAGAAATGCACAGCTATGGAAATCTGACTTTTACCTAGATTTCTTTTGTAATAAATTGAACTTTCAAGTATATTGTTATGATATAAGACGCTTCACTTAATTCGATGTCCGGGCATACTAAAAAATTACTCATAACAATGTGCGGGTTCAGGAAGAAAAGATACAGCTGGGACTGTGAAATACGCGAATGACAATGTTTCCAACTTTGTATTACTATATTAAAATGATTGTTTTAAACAAATTTGGGGCTTTAAAACAGGTTTTGATTTTTGGTTTTATTCTATAGTATTGCATTGTAAAAAAAAAAAAATTAAAAAATAAACCTGGCTACTTCACGGATTTCACTTTGCACTTGTTATTTTTGGAACGTAACCCCCGCGATAAACGAGGGATTACTGTACTCATTTGACAGGAAAATAAAGATTCAATGTCGCTATCAAGTGGCCAATACTGTGCTTAATCCTGTTCAGTCAATACTGCACTATTGCTATATTGGCACATTAGCTAGTTCAATAACTGTCAAAAAAGGAAGTAAATGCTGCACATACCAGTTATCCGAAATTCCCCCTCCACCATTCTACAAGCCAGGTGAGTGGTCTTGCTTGGCTCTGTTCTTGTATTGAAAGCTCGGCTTAGCTCCGGGTGACTGCACCTGGGTGACTTGCTTTCATGTAATTCATTCCTGCTCCCTGTGGGAGACGTTGAACGTTCCCAAAGCTGATTGGTCCGTCGTGATGCGATGCATAACATAAGTTACATTTTTTTAACCTCTTGCAAAGGTGAAATTAAGGGAATTTTGCGTTGCGTGGTGTCTTGCGTCACCCAATGTTCCTTCGTGCCCTGTTGTGTGAAACACATTGACTGCAATGCAAAACCATCCACGTTTTCACCTTGTTCACGTTTGCTGTGAACACAGCATAAGAGCTAGTGTTTCTGTTACATCATTTTGTTTGCTTTGCTACTTTGTTTCCGAGGCCAGCCTTGGTGCCTGAGGGTTGCTGGACCCCTGACCATCTGACCAATGACTATTTGCCAGAACATGTCATTTGAGTAGTAAAAGAGGTGTGTTTTAAAGCATGAAAAAAGATCCATGTGGACCCTTGCCATCTTGACCTCATGAGCTAGTCTGCTTAGCATCATCAGTATGAAACTATAGAATCAATCTTTTTCCAACCGAGATGCCCGAGTCCAAGAGGTCTTCATCTCTTTTCATCACCAACCAGAATTGCCTAGCGTCAGATTCCAGAAACACAGCTGGGCCAGAACCACGGCAAGCATTAAAGAAATTCACCACACTACTTTAACTAGTAATCTGTCAACGTCCTCTTGCTGGCTCAGTCCTCCAATTGGATTACCACTGGTGCTGATTAGTCTGGGAATAGTTCAATGTCGAAACAAGACCACTAGTTTTTATTTTGACTTCCTACCTTAGCCTTAACTATTCATTTGAGTGTTTCAGAGAACAGTCATCAGCCAAAAAGGCAGCCTCGAGTTTACTTGTGAATCTTTTAACAGCTTGCATGTCATTTGTTGAGGAGCAGATGCTTGGTTTGTCAGGTAATGGAGCGCAGACCATATGGCCTTGTCTGAGCAACACATTTCTCAACAGCCTGTCTCTCTGAAACCTTGTCCTGGCCATGAACCATCACTACTCACCAACCATGATATCTTTATGACACATGTATGCGTGGACGCACGCACACACACACACACACATACGCACACTCACGCACACACACAGCTAAAAGTACCTGTCTGTATGGTATCTATCTGCAAATACGGTAAGTACTAAATATGTCATCATTGGATAAGATACTGTATACTTTAGATCCTGCACTTTGCAGATTGTCTTGATAAGACGATTGCTGTGTATATATATTGTAAAAATGGAGTGAAATATAACGGGAACATGTCAATGCGTGTGGGCTGTGACGATGACATCATAAAATGACAAACCTGTCATAAAACAGCAATAAAACAGAAAAAATCAACAGCAGCTGCTCCTGTGCAAGGATATGCCAAAAAGTTGATGCTGCCCTTTGCGTTCAAATACTCCATGATCAACTTTCTTGTGCACAAATAATTATGTCGAATTGCATGTGAACAACCAGCTTATTGTGATATTAAGGTAAATTAGAGTGTATAAAAAGAGGTTTGTAGTGCAATCAGGGAAGAGATTACCGGAGCTGGTCAACTCCTACAACCGAGACAGTCTCAAAACATGAGCATCATGAAGGCTTCCTGGGAGTCTTGCAAATACACCCCAGAAAAGTCCTCTTCCATCTACTACGCCTTGAAGAATGAGTGAGTACCAGCCTTTTCTTTTAAAGTAGTCGCAGTCGCCCTGTGGTGCTTTTATACAGTAGGTAGGTATATGATATCCATCAATCGTGATGACACATTGTGGAAGTCCCCACCTTAAAGGCAGCCATTTCCTAACACTTATGTTGGGTTGGGTAGCGGATCATGTCAGGCACCAGGTTTGTCTCAACAACATCACAAAAGTCACGCACACACATTGGCATATACCATATACCGTTGTTTTACCGACACCAAATAGATGGCCTATGCCTCTATATTCTTTGTCAAAAGGCATTGTTAGATCATGCTTTATCTAGTATGCATGGTTAAAAGTCAAAATGACAAATTTTAGAAGGTGTCAACCCTGAGGTTTGTGGGCAGAAATTGGTCCATTCACAGGGTTAATTCTCAGCACACAGGTGAAATGAGAAAAACTGTGACTTATTTTGTAATTTATCCTCCACTTTCTGAAAACAGGAATGTGACCCTTCTCTGCCAACCACACCTGCATAAAAAATTGCTTAGATACGTGATAAGGAGTTGTACTTCATGATCCAAGTAGCAAACTCTTCATGTTAAGACAGAGGTACCGAGTATTTGTATACTGGCACTGCTCAAAAGACAAGTACATAAAAGTGGAGGAAAGCCTGGCACTTTACAAAATACGAATCAAGAAGGTAGAAGATTGATGCCTTATAGTGTAATAATTTTTTGGAGAGATTAGCATGATAGTATCAGATTTAAAACAAATTGCATAATGGTAGATAATGGATAAAAAGGCTGAACATATTGACAGCAGCTGAAAAAATGCAAGGCTAAACGGAATTATACTAGAAATAAAAATGTAGACGTGAGTGAACTCCAACACTCAGAGATTAGATAAATTGACCATTCAGCTGAGAGTGGAGTAGTAGAAGAAAGGTAGAAGAATGTAGGGAAGAAAACAGACATTCTGGTGTGATGGAGAAGAGGAAGTGCATTGTATTGGAAACAGGAATGGTGGTAGAGGAAAAGAAGGTTGTAAGAGAGAGTTGAAAGACAAAATTGAATGCATAAGAATTTTGGAGTTGAGGCAATAAAGATTTTGGGCAAGTGAAAACAAATGGAAGAAGGTTGGCAGAACTAACGAAATAAGGATAGCAGAATTGTTATTTGATAGACAAAAGGAGGCCATTGCAAAGGCCCAAAAACACAGACCAAAAGACAAATTGTCATTTTTGAGGCTGAGTAATTATTGTAGCACATGGATTCCAAAAATTACTTTGAATTGATTAGGCCACTGTCTGATATCAGTTATGAAAAAAGCTGATGATGCATTTGAGAGTGTGAAATTGGAATTAATTAATTCATCCGTATTGGCACTACCAGATTACAGCAAACCATTTGAGCAAAGAGTGACAGCTAAACAGGGATTCATTACATCAGTCTTGTTGCAGAAGCATGGCGGGAAACTGAGGCCAGTCGAATTTTATTCAAAGGAATTGGATGCAGTTGCTGGACCAACCCCTGAAGGTGTTCAGGCGGTGCTGGCCACAACATTGCCAGTGGAGGCTTCAGCGGAGGCTGCGTTGTTTCACCCCCTCACTTTGAGGGTTCCCTATGTATTTGTTTTGCTGCTGGAAAAAAAAAGACACTCTTATCGCCTGCATGACATTTGTATTGCACCGTGTTACTTGTATCACAGGGACACATTGTAATTTTTAGATGTGGAGCATCAAACCCAGCGACACTTTTGCCCACACCTGTAGACGGCACCCCACACGACTGTGGAAGCCACGTCCAAATTTCCACCAAACCAAGAACTGACCTGACTGACACCCCTCTCCCGACTGGAGAAGTTGTTTTTTTTGACGGTTCAGCTAGCAAAGGGGAAGACGGACGCAAAAGGGTGGGATATTTAGTTACTGCATATATGAAAATTTTGTTTCAAGGAACATTAAAATTGACATGTTCATTGCAAGCAGCTGAATTTGCCACGCTGATCAAAGCGTGTGAAATATTTGAAAGCAAAGATGTTACAATATGGACAGACAGCGAGTGTGGCATGTGTTTTGTCAACTTTGGGCTAACTGCGGCTTCAAAACCACAATAAGAAAAGAAGCGACCCAATTACAAGTGGAAACCGATTAGGCAAACAAAGCAGCCAAAGAAACAGTCATAGGTGTGGCCACAGTTGCCAAAGCACAAGACAGCCGCGTTGACACACTACATGATGAACAAGACACACAGACCATCTAGAAATCAAGGAAAACATCAGCTCCCAAACTGGAGCAGCAATATTGGCTAAATAAAGGAGCATAACAAGATATTGAAGAAATAGGTAGATTGGCAGTTGGAAAACCATGGTTACAAAAGTTTTGATTTGAATGAGCAGCAAAGTTGACACATGAGCTTTGCCATGTGTCAACAGGGCGGAATATGCATGATCAGTTGCTTATGGGTTCACCTTATGCTCATTTTTTTTTTTCGTAAACGTTGTGATATCTGTTTTTGCATTAATGCGCAAGTTTATTTGTGATCGCAACTTTCCAGAACCACCCGAACACATTCATATGATATATATGGATGACATTGAATCAAATAAGGCATTAGGAAAGCAAAATTGTTTCGTCATATTAGATGCATTCTTAAAGTTTGTTGAATAATTCCCAACAGCGCATTGTGATTAAATCATACTGACATTTGGCATTCCGAGATTAATTAGAAGTGACAATGGATTACATTTTGTGGAAAAGCTGTAACAAAAGTTGGAGAACTGTTGAATATCAGAAGGGCTTGTTGAAAGAACAAATGGGACAGTCAAGGCCATACTCATAAAAACAATGCAAGTGATAAAGGGACAGCAACCAGATTGCATTCCTGTTGAGGCCACAGGAATGACAATTGTCCCGCTGAAGGAAAAACGTTATCACCATTTGAAATAGTAAATGGAGGACCATACGGACTACTACAGACTTAACCCATGACCAGCCAAGTGGATGTTCTTTTCTAGTTCACATCAAAAGACTGTTTGGAACAAGGGAGATGCATAAGCACAATGACTGGCCAGTGTGTTCTATCCCAGTGGTCCCCAACCCCCGTACCTGGTACCGGGCCGCGTGGGCTGCGCACAAAATAATGTTTTGGAGATGATTTAGTTTAATGGTACGCGTGCACCGAACGCGAACGAGGCGAATGAGCGGAGCATTTTGTATTGTAGTCAATGGAGTTCGCGTGACTGCGCGCGAATGCACGTCAGGCAACGCGATGGACACGAATGGAGCGACACAAATGGCCGCGCGCGGTCACGAGAAGCGAAATTTCGCCTTTCACGTGAAGTTATTTTTTATTTACTTTTTCTGCGTTTTGAGTCGCCACAGCCAATCAACTTCGGGAACATTCAACGGCTCACGCAGGGGGCAGGAATGAATCATGGCGGCTGCTTTGCGGTTACTGGGAGCGATCCAACACGGCCAGCTGAGCTTTAAATACGAAACAGAGCCAAGCAAGAGCCCTCACCTGGCTTGTCGAAAGGCGGAAGCAAGAACTTGGGACAACTGGTATGTGCAGCGTTTGCTTCACTTAACAGCTGTTGAACCGTAGTTACTGTGCTAAACTAACGATAGCGCAGCATTGTCAGCGCAATATTTAGCATGGTCTCGGCCACTCGATTGCGACATTGAAACTTTTATTTTTTGGCAGGCGAGTATTGCCGCAAAGAATAAAGGTGCTGTCGGTGAAAATATTGGCTCTGTCACATCCCAGAAATGTGAAAGTTCTCAGCAATGCTCCTTTTTCCGGATCTACCGTGAAGTGCACAGCAAGTTCGCTCCCCTCCCCTCTCCTCTCGCGATTAAAAAGAAAGTGGACAAAAAGTCCATCATTCCATACCCCGTCCATACATTTGTGATGTGGTTTTTAAAGCAGCCACCCCCGCCAGTCCGCAGTATAAATCAATATAAATCTGAGGCGTAGTGACAAGGATGATGTGGTTTTTTAAGAGCAGATAGCACCCCACGCAAAAGGTTGGGGACCACTGTTCTATCCCACAGAAAACCCGGGTCCAGATCAGAGACCATGTGTTCCTCAAGGTGCTGACGACCTCGTTGGGACAGTGAACGCTGGGATGGCCCATTCCAGATGATCGTAGCGACACCAACTGCGGTGAAAGTTGAAGGACGCGACGAGTGTATCCACCAGTCGCAGTGCAAGATCCTTCGACCCCCTGTTGATGGGCATAGCGACGCCAGTCCCTCGAAGTGAGGATCAGAACCCCCTAGTGCACGGACCGTGCACCAATGAAAGACCACAGTGGTCACATCCATTTTCCTGTTGTGAACCTGGGAACTGCTACATGATACCAGTCGGTTGACCTAAAGAAGGTCCAGACTGAAGGGGTTTTTCACTGTTTTCACAGCAGTGACCTGGTAAAAGGAAAGAAGAGTGTATTTTATTGTGGGACAGTCAATGTTTGCGGCCGTGTGGTACACAAGATTAGCAAATGGTTCAGGGAGCTACAGTATATGTGAGAGAGGTATATGAAATTAGCAATTGGCTTGGCGAACTATATGTGAGCGAGAGAGAGAGAGTGGCAGAGTGTATAGTGAACTCACACGCATGTGGTGGCGGTAGATCAGGGAGGTCTCATCTGACGAGTTTTCAAAAACAAAGTCATAAAGTCGGCGGTACTTCATGTTACAGCGTGTTTGCTCTCACTTCTGCAAACTTCCCTTGCTGGGCTTCAAGTAAATGTTGTCTTCTGGTTTGTGCAACATTAAAAAACAACCACAATCCAGGCACCAGGTACAATAGTCCCTGCTCATGCGCCATTGTCTTTGCAATGTGTTGCGCGCCCTCTGGAGTCGGTTAATATATGTCACCGGCGAGGCGGGCTGTTAATTTACCTAACCTCTAAGGTGGGGAGGGGGATCTCGCGGCTTGGAGGTTACGGTGGAGAGGGTAGTCTTGGAGTACTAGTCGCAATGGAGACGTTAATGATCTAGAGTAGTGCGAGGAAGAGTAGTGCAGGGTGAATACTTTTGGTGGATCCTCAAGGCAGCACTTCATTGCCGGCTATATCCGCTACCACTAGGTCAACAGTTATCTGACGGTTGCAAATGTCCACTGGCATGTGCGCCTTCCCCAGGACAGGCACGTCTCCTGGTCCCACACCGCTCAAGGTCTCAACAGTTGACGGTTGCAGGGGGGGGCTTACGTCGGGGTGTATGGAATTGTAGTAGTGCAGAGGTAGCACGCTTCTCCTGGCCCCAGTCTCCAACACAGCGCGGACCTCAAAAAATTTTTTTTAAGTTGAGCCGGTTTTAGGGATGTGAGTGAAATCAGAGCGTGCAGTGAGAGACTAAATGAAGGTGGCACTTCTACATTCGATTTTTCTTTCTCACGGACTATGGTGGCCTGGGGACGACATCCGGCATGGCGTTGGTAACATACGCCGCAGCCCTTTTTGTAGTCTCGTGTCGGCAGGCTATTTCATATGCTTGAGCTAGGGTTGTGGGCTGTCCCTCTAACAGCTTCTCGACCATTCCAGCATCACCAAGACCATTCGTGAACACTTCAACAGCAATGGAGTCTTGCTCTTGTTCAGCTCCATCACCATAAGCCACCGCTATTTTCCCAGAAATTTCATCTCGAAACACGTGCAAGGCTTCCCCGGGTTTACGCACACTCTGCCTTAACTCCACAGCAAATGCCGCTGCCTGATCAGAGGACGGGCCATGGGCGGTTTCAAGTTCGTCCACCAGACGGCGGTAATCCCACTTCCAGGAGCGCGGGTTACGGTGTACAGTGACACCTGCTGCTCCCACTGAACAGTAATTCAATTGCCATAGTCCTTTCGGACCAATAATTTGCTTCAGCACAGCTCTCAAATCAATGCAGAAATTGTCTCCATGGCATGCTGCCATCACCTGGCCGCAGAGCGGGGAATCGCTCTCTTGGATCATCTTTTTCATCACTATTATTGTGGATTTGGTGCTGAGAAACGAAAGGTTGACAAGTTCTTGAGCGGTACACAGGAGCGTGTTGGCAAGTTACTGTATCAACGTGTTCATATTCCACTGGCTTGCCAGGTACAGGCGTGCTGTGTAAAAAACTACCTTGATGAGCAAAGGTGAATGGATTTGAATTGGGGACTTTAATGAGTGACGAGGGAGCTGAATAGCAGTGCGTATGGTTGTCTGGGTCGTTAAAGCGATTTTTACGAACGTGCAAAGGGATTCGACCAGTGGAACGGCATTTGCAGCACGTTTCTGTTTGGCAGCGTGTTTCCGTTTTGCAGCAGTTGCGTACACTCTTTTGGGCAGAATGAAGGGGATCAAGAGGACTTGCTCAACCTTTTCACATGAATGGTGTCCCATTCATTTATTCATGCTCACCTGTTCTTGCTTTTTAGGCTAATTTTGGACGTCTCGACACACTAAGAACAGATCCAAATTGCCCTCCATGGTTGCAACTGACATAATGGTCCCACGGCAAAGAACAGATGATGTGTACTGTTCACTCCTCCATCGTTGTGTGTCTATTTTACTTGGCTCCTGTAGTTCGTTGCTGGTTAATTCCATCAGGATTGCTGTTTGTTTTACTTCCGGTTCGTTGAAAAAAAACTTTTGCGAGATCCTGAAATACGTTTTGCAAGCTCTCGCAAAAAGTATTGCTGAAGCCACAGCCCAGATTTCTTACCCCAGATAAAATCTAAAATAAGATCGTCAATTTTCCTGAAAATTGAAAGAGGAAGAAAGATTGGAATACAGCTGTAGTTTGAAACATATAAAAAGCCTGGACAGACATTCCAGTGTATTCATCTTAATCGCAAGAAACAGGTTCCAGAGATACCATCCCTCAAAATCCCGATTTGGTTTGTGACGACAAAGACAAAAGTTTCTTTATACAAATTAGATAATGTGTCTGTCATATATACAATCAGATAGTTTAAACCCAAATTAGAGATCTTGAATGGGATACTTACAGGTGGATATTCCCTCACCTTTTTACTAACTGCAACTGCCTCACTCACCCAAATTCAACTTACATCACGAAGTTCTTATGCATTCCCGAAACGCTTCCACCACAGAAAGGGTTGCAGGAATAGAATTTGAAAGATCAGACACAAATAGCGACACAAAATCATCAGCATAAAAGGTGGTATGGTGTAGAATCTACACCATACCTGTTGATGCCACGAACGCCAGGCTCAGTCTGATAAAGGCTCCATTAGTGGCAAACAAGAGAAGGGTAAATGTCCAACCCTGCCTTGTCGAACGATATATGAAAATATTCAGATGTGATGCTGTTTTCCCTAACTGCAGCATGTGGAGATGCATATAAAAACCTCTACCATGACATTTTTTTTAACCAAATATGAATTTCCCCAAAATAAAAAATAAGTAATCCCACTCAACTTTTGAACACTTTCTCCGCGTCTAAAGATATTAGTGCTTCCGTAAAATCAGACGGCGAGGAATTATAAATTGGATTATAAAATGAGTACCTATTGGGGATGAACCCAGTTAGATGTAAGGGTATGATCAGTAAGGAGTAAGACCGTTTCTTAAATGCCTGGCCAATAATTTGGACAACTTAAAAATCAACATTCAACAAACTAATAGGGCAATATGGGTGACATAACTTAGGTTCTTTACCATTCAACAAAAGCAATGAGTACACATACACAGCTTTGAGGGAACATTGGCTCCGACCAACTGTGATGTCCTTTTCAGTAAACAGCAAGTGGCAAAAGGGCACTTCACTGAAATGAATAAAACGATTTCTTCACATTGCACAAACACAATATGGGTCATAATGCTGTGTTTAGACAAGGCATGGGACGATAAACGAATTGGCAATATATCGTGGTTTTAGGAGACATAGTTATTTATAACCATGTAAGGCTGTCCAAACTGGTGAGTTTTTTGTTTTCCCCTCTGTCACATGAATTAACCAGACCTGGGTTCCACTTTATCAGTTTTATTGCTGGTTCTCAGAACGGTACAGCAGTAGCAATAGCTAACATAGACACGCTCTGCTAATGGCTCTCTCTGTCACTCTCTCACGTCATCACTTAGCCCTGACACTCACTACTGTGGCTCATAGCAACATTTGTATGAGAGTAAGCAATCTCATAACACCCTCCCACGTCATCTGCCTTAACGGGCAGCTGCAAATGTAGCTGTGTATCAACCGTGAGTCCTCCTCTGTTGCAGCTTTTCATTTTCTTTTTTGTCGGCTTTAGTATCACTATAAGTTGGGCGCTATGGCTAACTACGGCAGGTAAAGTATATCATTTCATGTAAAATGTGGATTCTGTTACTTTGTGACTATTTCCCACACATACGCATGCACACATGCACGCAAAAACAGGCTTCTTCTGTCACTCGCGCTCTTGCGTCCGATGGCAAGCGAATGATATTTGAAGGTAATTCGTGTTTGTTTCGGGTTACACGGTACGCCTTTACAACGCCGTCTTTCACACCGCTTTTTACGCCTACTGGGATCAGAGACAGCGCTGAGTAGTGATCCGCAACCTCCGGTCCGCGGATCAACTGGTACCGGGCCACGTGGGCTGCACCCAAAATAATGTTTTGGAGATGATTTAGTTTAATGGTACGTGCACACCGAACGCGAGCGAGGTGAAAAAGCGGAGTTTTGTACAAGTAGTCAATGGAGTTCGCGTGACTGGGCGCGAATGCACGTCGGGCGACGCGATAGACGCGAATGGAGCAACGCGAATGGCCGCTCCAAGCAGTTAGGGTTATTGATGAAAACTTTACCATGTCTTTAAATTTTGCTTTTTCCTCTTAAAAACAAAAGTTGCCACAGCTGAACTAGACACATGTTGTCCTCCCTGTCCTTTAATAACTCAAAATGTATGTTCATATCCTTTCACACACTGTACATGTGGCCTTAATCCTTCAGTATCACAGCACTCAGACTTGACCCACATGTTTTTTTCCATCTCACAATGACCTGATATCCACCCATTTTACCTCACATGGCGACTTCACATTAGGGAGCTGTATCATGTATTATACACATTTATTAATATTTCTCACTAATTGTATATTTGTTTAATCTAGTATATTAATGAACTGTTACCTTTGACATAATAGTGCCAATTGCATGGAAAACTCCAGATGTTTCATAACAGATGTCACTCTCATGCAACCTTTGCAAATCACTGGAAGGCAAATAATATGCTTTGCTCTGGTTTACAGTGGCCTTGAAATGTGATAGTGATTAAATCTGTGCCCATTTGCTGCAATAAAGTAAGTCCTGAAATGTCTCTTAGTTTTCTTTGTGCTGATGACGTTTCATAAGTTTGGGTGAAATGATTGAGTTGATTTTTTAATGGTTTATCAAATTTAAATGCCCAAGTCTACACTTTAAATTTGACAGCATTAAATACCCATCTTGAGATAAATAAGAATTAAGTTGATTTACAATAGTTCTCATGATTACAATGGTCAAAGCAATATGTCTATAGTCCTTATTCATAGAACGACATACTTTAGGAGCAGGGATGATTAGAAACTTTCTCCAGATGTCAAGAACCATGTGATTGATTGATTGCCCATAGACTGCTGTACTATATGTAGCTGCCGTGAGCTCATCTGAACACATATTTAGTTGCATATATTTAGTCACGTTTGAAACAATTAACTCATTTGCTTTTGATAATTTGCGTAGTGTGACAATTTGGTTATTCTTTGTGTTTATATTGGTTATTTGAATTTATGGAGTCAATGCTCTCCTCCATGGCTGCTCGGTGGTTGCTTCTGGCTTCCTATTTTCAATCAATCAATCAAATTTTATTTGTATAGCCCTGAATCACTGAAGTCTCAAAGGCCTTCACAGATGCAAAGAGGTCATGTCTAGACTTCTTTCGAAAAAAGAAGTCATACAGAGACATCTTTTCGGTGTAATGTACACAACAGCATCCCCTGTCAAAGCTGTCAGAAGGGGAAGGAAAAACTCAAAACCCCCAAATTCAGAAACCTTCAGTAGGGACCACAGGTGGGAGGAGCCCCCTTCCAGGCTAACAGGTTGAAGTGGATGTACCAAATACAGACAAATAGATACACATTACAGACAAATACAGGTCCACAATATAGATTACAGAAAACATATTGTGCTACAGTATATAGTGCAATGATGACTTGACAGCAGGCAAAGCCATTGGGCAGGAACCTTCCCACAGTCCAACCAAGTGGACCGCAGACGGTCGATCTCTTAACCCGCGATGGTCGATCAGCGCAGGGCCAAATGGGGGTGGTCAAGTCAACCTTCACCATCTAGCTAGCCCCCTCTCCGAGCCAGGAGAAGGGGGCAGGAAAAAAAAAGAAGAAAGCTGCAGACAGGCCCATTAACTAAATGCTTTTGAGTATAAATGTGTTTTAGTCAGGATTTAAAGATTTCTACTAAGTTGGCTGCGCGAACCTCCATAGGTAGGGCATTCCATAGTACTGGCACGCGAATGGAAAATGCCCTTAATCCCGCGGACTTCTTGATAGCCCGTTGGGTCGACAACAAACCAGCATTTTGTGACCAAAGTTGTCGGGACGGAACATATGGTGATGCTAAGTCGATGGGATAGGAAGGAGCTAAACCGTGTAAAATTTTATAAGTAATTAACAATACCTTAAAATCACATCTCATTTGTATTGGAAGCCAATGCAGGTCATCTAGAATCGGAGTAATATGATCAAACTTTCTCGTCCTTGTCAATAGTCTCGCTGCTGCATTTTGTACGGACTGCAGGCTTTTGACGCAGGACATGGGAAGCCCAGAAAACAGAACAATACAATAGTCTAGGCGCGACATAACAAATGCATGAATTAATATTTAAGCATCACTAGGAGAAAAAAATCGGGCAAATTTGAGCTATATTGTGGAGGTGTGGAGGTTCTTGTCGTGTTATATAAATATCACGCCAAGGTTTTTTGCAAAACTACATTGGGAAATAGTAGTTATCCAGGTTCAACGTGGTATTCTTAATCAAGTGCTGATGACGAACAGGGTATATAATTAACATCTCTGTTTTACTAGGGTTAAGAAGCAGACAATTGGAAGACATCCAGGCCTCCAGTTTGCTGCACTTGCACAGATCTGTTATTTCTAAAGGCATGTACAGTTGAGTATCATCAGCATAGCAATGAAAACTAATAGCATGTTTACGTATAATATCACCAAGAGGAATCATGTAGATGTTGACCAGTAAGGGACCAAGTACTGACCCCTGCGAGATGCCACATGAGACGGAGAAAGATTCAGAGATCTCATTACCATAAGAGACACAATGCGTCCTTCCCAGGAAGTAAGATCTGAACCAAGAAAGTGCTGATCCCGAGATACCAACTCATGATTTTAGAAATTCTATTAGAAGATGATGTTCAATAGTGTCAAATGCAACACTAAGGTCAAACAATAATAATATTGATGAGATGTTGGAATCCATGGCTAAGAGATGATTCATCACTTTTGCAAGGGCTGTCTCAATTGAGTGGTTGGCCTTAAAGCCTGGAATTTTAATTCTTGTAATATATATATATATATATATATATATATATATATATATATATATATATATATATATATATATATATATATATATATATATATATGGAAGGGTGGTATCCACGCTCAGGTCCTCTACCAGAGGCCTGGGAGTTTGAGGGTTCTGCCCAGATATTGTTTCCTGGATTTGCCTGAGCCACTCATCCAGTTTGAGGTTACTGCCCCTCGTGCCCACATTCCCATGTTCCATCTGTTCCAGCTGCTCTTTCAACCTTTGATACTTCTCAAGTTTCTCATGTTCCTTCTTTTTATGTTGGTGTCAGCTGGAATTGCCACACCTATCACCACTACCCTCTTCTGCTCTTTGTCCACCCCTACTATGTCTGGTTGGTTAGCCAGGACCTGTTTGCCACTCTGGAAGCTGAAGTCCCACAGCACCTTGGCCCTGCTTTTCTCAACCACCTTCTGCAGTATGGCCCATTGGGATTTAGGTACTTCTATTCCATACTGGTTGCAGATGTTCCTGTTTACTATCCCTGCCACTTGGTTATCCCTTTCCATGTAGGCTGATCCAGCTAGCATCTTACAACCTGCTATTATGTGCTAGACTGTCTCAGGGGCTTCTTTACACACTCTGCATCTTGGGTCTGGTCTCCTCTGGTTGATCCTGGCCTCTATGGCTCTTGTGCTTATGGCTTGTTCTTGTGCTGAAATTGTTAGTGTCTCCGTGCTGTCTGTCAGTCCTGCATTATCCAGCCATTGGTAGGATTTCTTGATATCAGCCACTTCCTCTACCTGACGGTGGTACAGTACATGCCATGTAGGGGTTTGTCCCTCCAGGTTGTCTGTTGCTCCTCCTCTGCACCCTCCTCATGGTTCTGCTGCCTGAGATACTCACATAGCAGTTCATCCTTGGGTCATATTTCTGATGTAGTCTTGTATTTTTGATGTTACATCCTGGACCATGGTTTGACGCTCACTAGCCCTTGACCTCCCTCGTTCCACGTAGTTTCAGGGTATAGTCTCAGGGTGCTGGACTTGAGGTGGAACCCTTCATGCATGGTGAGGAGCTTTCTAGTCTGATATGTGTGGCTTCTATCTCCTCCTTTGGCCAGTTTATCTGATGACTGTTTTCCGTACATGTTGATGGCTTGGACCTTGTTCTTACCTTTCTGCGTTAACTCTTTGGAGGTATTTGGCTGTAGTTGACTTCCTTGTGACCTCTTCATGGTTTCCATTAGCCTGTCGGATGCCAAGGTACTTGTAGCTGTCTTGGATGTCATCTATGTTGCCTTCAGAATGCACGAGCTATTGGTTTGCAACCATGTTCATCATCTACTAATGCCTTGTACACTTTTATTAATTTTAACATTTTGGCTGCTGGGAAATGAAAATATAGACTTAGGGAGGATTGTTTTGGA
>NC_142388.1:13847500-13865000 GCF_059441005.1 Hippichthys cyanospilos | reverse complement strand
CACACAGTGATGAGAACAATGAGGCACAGGAACTAGTTATAATAAAATTATAATAGTATACTGATGCCACAAATATGGTATAATAAAATTATAATACTGACACCACAAAAAGGTAGACATTCTTGATTGAATGGGTGCTTTGTGGTCTTTATCATTCGTTTTTGAATGAGGTCGTGCATATATTAAGATTTGTACTACTTAAAGCAGTTTCAGTACCTCCATTTAAAGATTTGTGGACATGGTGGTCGAGCAAAACCCCAAGTAAAAACATAAAAATTGTTTATACATAGTAAAAATTGGGATCAAAATAGTATAGTAAGTGCCATTTATATATAATATACATGCATACAATTAAATAACATCATAAATAAAAAAATATATAAAGGATTTATTTACCTTTGAGTGACGCTTGTTATGGCTGTATTCCCTAGTAAGGGTAGCCTAGGCTAGGCTAGGCTAGTGTCAGCTTTACGGAGTAGACATTTGTAAAAACCAATAGCTCACAAAGAAAGAGAGAAGGCATATTTCAGCTCATGCATGAGGACAACGATTCAGGACCACAAAGGCTGCAGTTCTGCCGCGCTCTGAGGCCCGTCCCTCTCGTCTGCTTCCTTTATTATCTTGGAGGTCCCTAAGTTACATGAAGGTTCCGGCCTTAAAGGGCAAAAGTGCACAGGGGTGTGTGTGTGGCCACAACCCAAAAGTATGAAATGCACGTTTGTTTCGACATGTGTGACTATGTTTGGAAAGATAAACGCATGTGAGTGTGGAACAATATAACATGCAGCAACTATCTCAGTAAATCAAACAGGTCAACAACTGCTAACATTTCCTACAACACAACTTCCTCTTCCAGAGGGGTCCTTGAGTGGCCCTGGGCATTGGATTGTCCATTGCTGTTTCCCAACAGTGCTGTTGATGACTGCCCTCTGAAATGACCTTAACAATCATTACTAACACAACATAAGAGATTTGAGATATATGTGTAAAAAAACTGTAATACATTCTAAATAGGTGACAAGTGTATAATCACATATATGAAAGCATTAGGGAAGCAGTAAGAAAGCATATTGATGGAAGAGTAACATGTTTGACATATGTGAATAATAAATTTATTGGAACGTGATTAATACCTATTTGGCATGATTGATAATTGATTAGCATATTTATCCAACAGCTATCTTAGTTTTATTTGTGTTTCTTGATCATCTCCAACTTTGTTTCCATATAAATCATCTTCTTACTTCTTTCTTTAACATCACTAGCAATCTTGGGAGTCATGGATAACCAATTCAAGTTTGAATTAAGAATTAAAATGCCTAATAAATACTATATTGAAAGCACTCTTAGACGAGATCAAGTCTTTAGGCAGCCATTTGTGTGACCCCTCCTGTGCGCCAACCAATAGCAGGCCAGCATCTTCGTGCCCCCATCACGCTGACCAATAGTAGACCAGTATTTTAGGGAGTCGAGACGCCGACCAATAGCAGACCAGCTTTGTAGTGACGCGTTGCAGCGGAGGCAGTTTGACACCAACAAAACTAAGAGCAATTACCTAAAAACGCCTCAAGAGGGAGGCAAAACAACATGATGATGTGGGCTTTAGAGCTGGCTGCTCTAAAACCCACACAATCATTCTCACTATGTATGTAATATCAACAGCGGACAGAAGCGGCGCCAAAAAACAAAGATCAAGCACAAACATATGAACTGTTAAAATAAATAATTTCCAAAACATTATTTCAGGTGCAGCCCACGCAGCCCAGTTCCAGTTGATCCACGGACCAGTACCGGTCCGCGGACCACTGGTTGGGGACCACTGGTCCCTATCCATTGGCAAAACTATGGCCCGCATCCCGGATCCGGACCATTGTTTTTTTTAATCCGACCGGCCTATGATTGCAGAAAATTAAGGTTTGGTTTGTATGATTCCATTCATTTCATTTTGATTTGTTATGACGGACTACCAACACCAGGTGTCACAGTAGATGCAATGATATGATTTTGGAGAGCGCCGAGGAAGAATGACACCGAGAGAGAGAGAGAGAAAGAGAGAGAGAGAGAGAAAGAGAGAGAGCGCAATTATCACTCTTCTAGTTTTATTTTCTGTGCTCAATTTTTTTTGCGCGCGTGCTCGCATTTGTGGCACAAATGTAATGCCATATTATCACAACACATCTGCAGCGATGTCAAAGAAAAACAAGTTGACAGTGAGTGCCAGGAAGCAAACATGAAAGTTATTTACAGACAAGTTATTTACTGCAATCCGAACTAGCAAAAGTCAGAAAGCCTTTCCCCGAAGAGGAGTTTCTTAAAGAGTGCAAGGTATACCTCAAGTATTTTATGTCCTGAGAACAAGAACAAATTTGAAAAAAAAAAATAACGTATGCAAATTAGTGACTTGCCGTATTGAGGTAATTGACGAGCACTTAACTTGCAAGCTAAACAATAAAGCGGCATCATTTTCATTATGTCCTTTGGCGCTGGACAAAAGCCATTACTGATAAAGGACACTGCTCATTTTGAGAAAATGGAGAACTTTTGGATATGGAATCCCTGTCGGAAAAAAAACGTATTTGACAGCATATTAACGGTCATACAGAGGCACAAGTTACCTTGTAGATAAGTTTATGGGTTGTTTTTTTTGTGTGTATGTATTGTATCTTGTTACTGTCCTGGCCCGGCTGTCAAATTCTAAAAGTCTGTCAAATTTAAAAGTCAATGTGGCGCCCGAGCCACAAAGTTTGCCCACCCCTGGTCTATGCAATGTCATGTCCATGAGCTTCGATTATGCATGAATGCGGTGCCTCACCTTGGCCCTATTGCATACCCTGTCCTGTACGCTCTGAAGAAGTTGCCAGCCAATTGCAGGGCACACTAACAAACACCTTAAGGACAATTTAGAGTGAGCAATATACTATGCATACCTACCATGCATGTTCTTTTGGAATATAGTAGGAAAGGAAATTGGAGTACCATTAGAAAACCTGTTGAACATGCTAACTCCACACAGGAAGGCCGTAGCCGAAAGCATATCTATGTATTCTGCACTGTGAGGCGGATGTGCTAACCAGTCTTCCACTGTGCTGTCCTGCCTTGTTCATTTGAAGTTAAAAATGTCTTTTTTTTTCTCATAAGAACCAATGCACAAAAAATAAAATGCATACAAAATGTAAACATTTGGATTTCTACTAGAATTACAGTAGGATTTTGACATATTAACTAATTTACATTACAGTGACTGCTTTGAGGTTGACAACCATCACTGGTAGTGAATGAGTTAAAGTGTAATATGTGAAAGGAAGGAAAGCACCAATTGTAAAATGTAATCCATTGAAACCTGCACTAAGATAACTGCTCATTCTTGGGTAATGACTGATTTCACTCAGAAGGTTGATAATCAACCAGTGTACATGATTTTCTTCCTCAATTATTGTTTACTGTGCTACCATGACACTGGCATGTTTGTGGGCCACTTCACTGTGTCACATTAAGTTCAATTTACAGAACTTTGGATGTCTCATATTTGTTTACCTTTAAAATAAAATGGGTTAGCACATCTGCCTCACAGTTCAGAGGTCGCTCGTTAAATTCCTGCTTGCGCCGGCCTTTCTGTGTGGAGTTTTCATGTTCTCCCCATGCCCATGGGTCTTCTGTGAGCTTTCCAGTCTCCTCCCATGTTCCAAAAACATACATGGTAGGTATAGTGGACACTCCAATTGCCCTTAGCTGTGATTGTCAGCATGAATGGTTGTTTGTCCCTGTGTGCCCTGCGATTGGCTGGCAACCAGTCCAGCTTGTCCCCCGCCTACTGCCCAAAGACAGCTGGGAGAGACACCAGGAATCTAGCAACCCTAGTGAAGAAAAGTGACGATAGAGAATGGTTGGATACCATTGAAATAACACGCTAAATAGAGCCTTCTCTGCAATACCTTCGAGCACGCCTGGAAGGATTATTCCAGGATATCTTGCAATTCATTTGCCATTGCCATGTTGATGCCATTCATATCTTCAAAATAGTCTTACTGATGACTCCCATGACCTTTTTAAAAGATAGAAAAATTACATGGAGCCAGTTAGAGTGAGTTGAGAGGTTTCTTAAGCATGGTGGTATTCATTTCAGCCCGGAAGTGTCAGAAGCTCAGCGAAGGCACTTTGTTAGTGAAGCAGCCATGTTGTCCTGCCTCAACTCCCACTGCTACTTGATCCTACAAAACAAAAATGTTGTCTTAATGAAGTCTAAATACATTAGTTGATGATTGTAAGAAGCCCAGTCATAAATTAAAATTATGCCCTGCAATTGGCTGTCAATTGGTTCCGAATGTCCCAAGTCAGCTGGGATAGATAGGTACCAGCAAGCATGTGACCCATGTCAGGATAAGCTGCTACGGAAAATGGATGGATGAATGGAGGGATGGAAATTAAAATTATATAACTGCCCTTTTAAGATATCAATTTTAGTATTGTGTATAGTGTAAATTCTTAGCTTGACATGACTTGAAAAAAAAGACTCTAGTCACAGGAGTAGACTTGTTCTGATTGGCCATTGAAACTGAGGGGCAGGCAGCAGGAATATTTCCTGTTTATGTGAGAACAGGTTTGTCCAGCGGCGAAGGGCGAAGCACTTCGACAGAAAGGTGTGATCTTTCACATTCTTCATATCTAAATGTGTGGGCTTCATCTAACTTATTAAACTTCATATTTCATTTGGATTTTCCCTGGAAGAGCTACCTGTCAGGTGTTTCGAGCACTAGCTTTGACCTTTGTACTGGTGAGCATGGAATGTTGTTTTCCTTCACTCAGGCCAGATTAAAGCCACACAAAATGTAGATTAACGATAGCTTTCTATGCCTTTGAAATTGAAATTTTGGTACATTTGAGTATAACTGTGTAAAAAATAAATGTCCATGTTTTTCTGCCTTTACATGTTTTAAAAAATGTCACTTTTAATTCATAATGCCACAAGAATTGCTTTATTTACTTTTTTTTTTCAACAGGGATAGTTTGCGTAGTTTGTGTAGTTTGCAGTGGATTAGAACACGTGATTCCCAATCATTAATTCTTTTATAGAAATCAGGGTCCAAACTTGAGAGAGAGAGAGAGAGAGAGAGAGAGAGAGAGAGAGAGCAGTAGAAAGTGCTGTACTTGTTACCACTATAGAAACACTTTTTAATCCAGTGTTTTTTTTATTATTTAAAAAGGAAAGATGTACTACATTGTAGATTAAAACTTCATAATGTTTTATATTTTTCCCAGGAATACCTTTATATTTTCATTCCTTCAAATGTCTTTTTATTGATTTTGTAAAACCTCAATGACAGAAATGTTACTGGATCATGTACCTATAACAGATCCTAGATTTCGTGTTAACAAAAAAAAACAATTCCCCAGTCAGCAGACACTTATTCATGCACATACTCCCTCTGTCACACACATAAAATGGGAAAAAGAAAGGCAAACTAATTAAGTAAATGAATAAATATGTCACGAATAACGCGGATCCCAAATGGGGATGGACCCCAACCAGGCACGAGAGGTGGTGATACAGAGTTTATTAACAAAAAGAGCGCACAAGGCGTGAGAAAAACACAAGAACAGTCCGAAGGCAAAGTAGCAAATCAAAGTCACAAAGTACCAACACAAAGCGAGACGAGAACGTCTGGATCAAAAGTCCACGGGAACAAAGGGCAGCACGGAGGGCGTGAGTTCACGGGAAACGGCTGCAAACAAAGTAGCAACAGAAATGGTTCACAAACTGAAAAACATAACACGCACAAAGTACAAACCAAAAGGACTCGGGAAGGGAGGACGTGAGGACAAGAGCGCTGGGAATCACGGAACAGCAAGCAAGCTTGGCGAAGGAATAACCCGGCAAAGGCTTGTGATTGACAGCCAGCTTATAAAGCCCTCTGACGAGATGCACAACAGGTGTGAGTGTCCGATGGCCCCGCCCAATGCGGGGGAAGGAGAGAGTCTGCAAATCAACACAAACTAAAAAGGCAAAAGACGTGACAAAATAAAATTAAATAAACATACACATATGCATACGTACATACAGTATAAACCTATGCATACATTATCATTCATGCATTCAAAAAAGCAACAAGCAATACATCCATACTGTATAAACACAGGCCAGGGTAGAATGTTTTATTTATATATATACTCAGAAACAGCAGTGGTAGAATTCTCAAAAATGGTCAGAAAGGAGCGCTAGGTCTTGTAGAATTCATTCACAGAGCCTCGGACTATGAATCGTATTTTTTACAAGTCCATGCACAGCATAGCATCCCTCATCCAGTGTGTGCATGAATTGGAGGAGCTGGGTCCTTCCATTTTAGTCAACATCTCCTGGCAATTAAGGATGAAAATGAAAGCATTTTTTTAAGTGCTAGATAATCTCAGGTCTGGGGCAATTCCAAACACGGTGTTTGGTTTGGTTCAATAGGACAAAGTAAAACCTCCGACAAAGTGCGGAAAACCGACAACCAGAAGGTAGCTAGAGAGGGATAAGTCGAACACTTGTGGATTAATCTAGCCGGTTCAGTCAGACATCTGTACATTTGAATACACATTAGGATAAATAGACGCCAATTTAACTTTAGAATAGTGGACCCTGTGAGCAACTTTAAATTGTATAAGCGTATGGATATTTTCAAGGTCAGCTTTATGATGTGGATGGTGGGAGTGACTTTCACTTTACAGCTGTTGTTAGGAATTGATAGCGCCAATACGTTGACCTCTTGAGGCATTAGAGGTAATGTGGTATTGAAGTTTTTTTCAAACGTTTGACTGGTACTGTATGTGCCACATTTACAACCATATTGTTGCTGATCAATGTACGTTTCTATGAATGTTTTGTCTGAACTTGTGTAGAGCCTGCAGTTGCTGTGATAGAGACAGTAACCACATGGACACTTCAAAAAGTAAGGAACTGACATTTGACCAAACAGTCAGGCACTAGTAACACAGTGTACTGAATTGACCTTTTTGCTTTACTGATGCTACTTTAGGGCTTTGCTCTCATCGGAGCGTTCCAATTGAGGTGGATGAGAGCATGCCACCCTCCAGTCTGGACTTTGATTGCCCCCCTAACTGCGAACAGTGTAGTGGACCAAGAAACAGTAGAAGCTGGGAGCAAGCTGAGGAAATGAAGATCTATATCAACAGGGAGAGACTTCTTCAGCATTATTTCCAGAGTGAATTCAAAACATCAAGTCCTCCTACCTCTGACCAGGGTGCCTGTGTTTCGATTCCAAGACAAGGAGAGAATACCCATTGTGGTTTTATCGAACGTCAAAACAGGCTTTTGAGTTGTGTAGATGAGGTAGATGGCTTGGAGCCCCCTCTCCCACTCATGTCTGATGTCAACGCCACACACTATGTCCTATCACGCAACCCAGCTCCACATATTCATGGTCAGTGTAAGTACCCGGAAGAATAGATGTGCTGAGTGTTTTTATATTTGAAAAGATCATTTAGATTCGTATTCTTGTCTACCTTTTTGACTGTTTTATCAGTTTCTTGCTAGGTAAATATAAAAAATCAGGGTGGCCTGTTTTGTTTTGTGCAGCTGAGGTCAATCTAGATTCTCACAGAAATGTATTGTCATGCAAAACATACTTTACCTTGGAAAAATTATCCTTAATGAACAATAGTTGCATAGGTGGTTGTTTGAGAGGCTACCATCATGTATCATTGCAGGTGTCGGTTCAAAGCAAGGGAATTGTCTCAGACCCTGTGTGTGTCCATGCCAGAGAGCTCCACCCTTTGAAAGAACATGGTACTGAGCATCATTTCTTTAATATTTTATAGTCATAGCTTATTTGTGATATATTTTCTTCTGCAGGAACCATCCAGGAAACAAAATTCAATATCAAAATGTTCCAAATGTCATTAATGTGCCTCAAGCACAAGCAGGGGCAGCTCCCAGGGATGTAATGTGTGAGGTCAGTTTGGATTACCCCCTACAAGCAGATCCAGGACGGGGTACCAGAGAGATGAGGAAGACTGTCACTCTCCCTGATGAATATAGTAAGGGACACCGAAAGGGATATCAATCAATTTTCGCCATTTTCATCAGTAAAATGTTTTTACAATGAATGCACATTTTTCCACTTTCTGACATCTTAAAATGACATCACATGTCCTTTGGGCTCATGCTCAGCTTGAGAACATCACATGTCCGAACCCAGAAAACAGAATGGCCGTGATCATGGTCCTTACCTGACCCTTGAGCATGTGATATCATTTTTAGTCAACAGCAAGGGGAAAAGTGCTTTAAATTGTACGTTAAAAATAATAGAACAAAGTGCACTATGATCTTTGTGTATTTGTAGGGAATGTTTTCATCACATATTCAGTGGACACAGCTGTGGAAATGACTGCCTTCACCAAATTTCTAACAAGTCAGGGCTTCAAACCAGCAGTAGGCTCCCAAATTTTTATCACAATGTTCCCTTCCTAAATGCCATTCACACACCTCTACTGTCTTTTAACTTAAAGATTGACATATTTGACAATGCGACTATAAGAATGGGCATCACGAGATGGATGGACAGATTTTTGAATGATGTAAGTCCTAGATTTGGACTATTAAAAAAAGAAAGCGCCACAAACTGACCATTGAAATTTTTCAGAAATCTGTCCTCATCATTGTGGCTATCAGCCCTATGTATAAGGAAGACGTTGAGGGGAATGGTGACGACGAGCACGGCCTACACACCAAATACATCTACAATCAGGCAAGAGCTCACACTGTAACATGCACATAAACAATATTTCAAAACAAAAAATTTAAAAAATGTACAAAAATTGAAAAAAGCAAAAAGATACATTATACAGTACTGTATTGATCAAATAACGAAGTAATATTAGTTAGTAACTATGTTACGAATTCTTCAAGCGTTAGAGTTCGTATCTTTTATTGAAATGCATGCTTTTAATTTGTCGGGTCGCATTGCATTTCCGTTTCCTGTTTTACGTTCTCTGCGTGTCATTCGGCTCGTTACGGTGACATAGTGAATGACAACGTAAGCTCATATTTATAGTTTATTATCATTTATGTTGGTAACTCACGCTACTGCCTATGTTTAGTCAGCGATGAGTGTTTATTCTGTTTATGTGTTCGTTTGTGTAGAGGTTGCACTTTATAGTTAGTAGTTGTTGTTAGTTGTTGCTAACTCGCTAATGTCGGCTAAAAATACAGTAAATTCATAGATTAAGTGTTTATATGTTAGTTTACTGACTTTAAGATTGTTGTTGATTTATTATTAAACAGATACTACATGATACACAATACATGAGCCAAAATAAATGTGAAGTTCAACGTGATGACTTGCGTACTCTTTCACCGGAGTCTTGGTGCAGATAACCAGTCCTGAGAACAAATTTTCAACAAACTAAGTAATATTAGTTATTTAATGAATATACAATGATGTTAATAAGGATAATTTAATGTTAAACAATAGGAGAAAGGAAATAAAATACGCAAAAAATACAACAAAAAAAAAGGATTGTTTATGGTTACTGCGGCTATTTTGGAGCGCACATAGAAATCTAGGAACTGATACCCTACTTCGTGGGTTTCAGACTTCGCGGGGGGTTGACAGCCCCCATTAACCACGAAGTAGGGGGGATCACTGTGTGTGTGTGTGTGTGTGTGTGTGTGTGTGTGTGTGTGTGTGTGTGTGTGTGTGTGTGTGTGTGTGTGTGTATATATATATATATATATATATATATATATATATATATATATATATATATATATATATATATAGAGGGTGGCTGTATTTGTGTTGTTTTGCTTCCATCTGTTGGCGTTTTTAAGTAATTTCACATATTTACTTATTTATTGAACTTGTTGGGAGAGTAGATCTTTTATACAAGTACTGAGAGATGTATTAAAGAATGAGTTAGTTTCAAAATAACAATCCTTTAATGTTACAGATCCAGAATGAATTCATCCAACAAGGCTGCTTGAACTTCAGACTTATACCAGTATTGTTTTGCAATGCCACTAAGGTCAGTGAAATGTTTTCAAATTGCCCAAACACTTACAACCCAAACCCCCAAACCCTGTTGTCATGAAAACTTGCTTCATGTACCACTGTGTAGCTTTCATAATACAGTATATATATATATATATATATATATATATATATATATATATATATATTTTTTTTTTTTTTTAGTACAATTGTACTTGCAAGTGAATTTTCTTCTGCTTGCTGCGTTTGTGGGACAGAAACATGTTCCCAGTTGGCTTCAGAATACAAGGATCTACAGGTGGCCCCAAGACATGCAGGACCTGCTGTTGCGCTTGCTTAGGGAGGAGCGTTACATTATTCCACAGGCAGAAGCATCCCTCACCCTCACAATCCGTCCACTTTGAATAAAAAGTCAAGTGTATGAAGGAAGACACACTGTCTTCAAGAGAGAATGACATTTTCAATGACTGTCTTCACCTTTTTTATTTTTTCACCTATTAGTTTTATAATATTTGTCATTGTGCAGCAAAATCTGTTTCGAGCATAATTTCTGCATATTTGAAACAAGAAGAAAATATTCAAATTAAACTGCATTGGGAACGCTACAAAGCATTGTATGTGATATTTCTCTAATGCCTTGTTATAACTGAGGACTTGGATTGTTTTCTTTTGTTCTTTACTTAAAGTGGAAGTCCATTCACATATATTCTTTCCAGCAATACATTGTTGTGAAAAAGTATGTCTCCTTCCTGGTTTCTATGTTTTTGCGTTATACGCCTATGTGTTATTCATTACTCACAGACTACGCAAAGATGAATAAAATGCTGTTTTTAAATGATGGTGTCATTTACCAACCTGAGAAAAAGAATAAAAATCTATCTGACCCTGTGTGAAAATGTAGTTGCCCCAAAACCTTAATAGCAAAATTTGCCACATTTGACAGCAATAAATGAAATCAAATATTTGCAATAATTGGTGAAGAGTCATTTCTTTCACAGAGCTGAGGAGAAACGTTTAGCCAGTCTTTGCAGAATTGTTTCAACTCTGCCACATTATTTACAGTACTGCGTCTGCTGCAAATCAACAAATGTAATATTGACTGAACTGTTACATTTCTTCTTTGTGTGAGCCATCCACACTAAAACGCTACTCACTAAACAAAAAAATATAACCAACAACAACATAAAAGTTGTTCTCCCTTGACATGTAGGAAAAGCACGGTTTGATACAATGTGATGAATTATTTTCACCAGAAGATGGAAGCACGTCTCAAATAATCAACACACCTACACAGTAATCCCTCGTTTATCACGGGGTTGCGTTTCAAAAATAACGCGTAAAGTGAAATCCGTGAAGTAGCCAGCTTTATTTTTTTTTATTATTTTACAATGCAATGCTAAACTATAGAATAAAACCAAAACTCTAAACCTGTTTTAAAGCCCCAAATGTGTTTAAATCAATCATTTTAATTTCGTAATTCAAAGTTGGAAACATTGTTACTCACGTATTTCACAGTCCCAGCTATGCCTCTTCGTCCTGCAACCGCACATTATTATGAGTAGTACTTGAGCTCTTTCTTTTTCTGACCAAGATTTTTATAAACGGATATGCCCGGACATCGAATTAAAGTGAAGCCTCTTATATCATAACAATATACTTGAAATTTCAATTTATTGCAAAAGAAATCTAGGTGAAAGTCATATTTCCACAGCTGCGCATTTCTCCATTGCTGTCTGTGTGTCAGTGTGCGCGTTTGCTCTCTGCACGCCTACGTGTTACGTGATCGGCTTCCAGAGACCAAGCTGTCAATCAATGTGCTTACAATGTGCACGTTCACACACGGCAGTTAGAGGAGAGACACAGGAGAGACGAAAGCAAGCTTTTGGATCCTCTTGCCTTTTGTAATAAATTGACAAGTGAAAAACTAATACAGTACAGCGTCAATATTTTATTTCGAGACAACACTAAAGCCCCTGAGCCAATCAGGATTCAGAGCACAATGCGCTGTAAAAAATATCCACGCTGTAAAAAATCTGTGAAGCAGTGAACCCGTGAAAGATGAACCGCGATAAAGCGAGGGATTACTGTAATACAAACCAGACTAAAACACAAAAGAAAGTCACAACGCATTAGTATCGCATTCACAATCATTTAAAAAAATCTTGTTGTTACTCATCCCAGTTTTGACAGCAGTTGCAAAATAGTGATTTATGTCATGTTTAGGCCTATCAGTGTGAAACATCATAATCATCAGCCTTTAAAAGGTCAAATTTACCATGCAGTGAGGTCCAACCACGTCAACTTATTCCCTACACCTCACTAAAAATGGTTTGTTTACTTATTTTGGGCTAGGCCTCTTGTGTTTTATCAGATCAGAGGCCACTTCCTGTCAAAAGCAGGATTCCAAAGCCAATAAATCCAACTTTTATTGTTCCACAAATAATGTCAGCCTTATCTGCCAATCCAAAGCAGCCATACACAGATGTGTTTAATAAAAAGCTACAAAATATATTACCCTCCATGACCCTCTCTACAAATTGTATTTTCCACCACTGTCATTTAGGGCACAGGCTTTTTAGCTTTGTTGTAGCAATTTCAATGTTTTAGGAGGACTATTGCTAACTATTAGTTCAGTCAGTGTGAGATGCTGTGTGTTTGTCCTTCAAAACAATGATGATTGCTGGAAAAAAGTACAACAGATGAATGAAATTAGGTCTCCTGACTTTCCTCTTTTATCAAATGCCATCCATCCTCTAACAACCTGAAACCCTGTTATCATCAGCAGTATTACACACGGTGAAAATTATACATTTGGCTTCTGCATGCTGTATGGAAGGTCTTACATGCTGTCATGTATCTGTAAACTTGCACCCCTAGTTAAATCATAAAAAAATAAATAAATCATAAAATCATTTGGGAAAGTGGAGTTTAATTTCACAGGCCAGGCTCAAACCTGATTACAACCACCTTTCTTGAATCAAGAAATCCCTTAAATTGAATCCTTTACACCAAGGCTACAAAATCCCAAGAACAAATGCATCATGTCATGATCCATAGAAATTCCATTAGAAATTGGAAAAAAAAAATCGTATAATCTGGAAAGGGTTACAACGCCTTTTTCAAGGCTGTGAGGCTCCACCGAACCATTGTCAGAGCCATTTTTCAAAAATGTAGAACGCCAAACATTCCTACAAGTGGTTAACCAATAAAGATTACTCCAAGAGTGCGACGAAATCCAAGAGGTCACAAAAGAACATTTTGATTTTTGTAAAGAACAGTAGGTTAATATGTCTGGCTCACAGTTCAGAGAGTATGTCTGGCTCACAGTTCAGAGTACCTGGAGCACTTCCCAAAGAGAGCTAAGATAGGCTCCAGTACCCCCTCGTGAGGACAAGCTGTTGAGAAAAAAAGCTGCAGGTCTAGCTGGCCTCAGTTAAGTTCACGACTTCACAATAGAAAAGACACTGGCCAAAAATGACATGCTGGGCAAACACCACTGCTCTCAAAAAGAACACAAACAGTTGTCTCACATTTGCCAAAAGCATCTGATTATCCCTAAGAATTCTGAAGAAACATCTTGTGAACTGATAAGACACAAAAAAAAGAACTTATTGTGAGGTGTGCAGCCTGTTATATCTGGCATAAGAGGCACATCATTTGATATTAAGAACATAATGCCAACAGTAAAGCATGGTAGTGCGGTCTGCGGTTATTTTCCTTCCTCAAGACCAGGACAGCATGCTGTGATTAATGAAAAAATGATTTCTGCAGCTTACCAGATGATCCTGAAGCTGATGTTTTGAAGTCGCCATGTCAATGTTTTGAATTTGAATCCAATTGAGAGATGCTATCTTGTGACCTTAAACGGGCAGTTCAAGCCAGAAAACTCTCCAATGTGGCAGTGTTGAAACAATTCTGCAAACAAGTGTGGTCCAAAATTCCTCAGGTGTGAAAGTCATCACCAACTATTGCAAATTTCAAACTCGCTATTAACGTCAGGGGACAATTACTTTTTCACATAGTCAGATAGGTTTACATTTTTTCCTTCTTCATTAATAAAATCACAATTTAGAAACGGTGTTTTATACATTTATGGTTGTCTATGATAACAATATTGGTTTGATTGTATTAAACTTTTGCAGGTGAGAGATATGCAAAAAAAAAAAAACAAACCCAGACATCATGAAGGGAGGAAATACTTTGTCACAGTACTGTACATAAATACATGCAGAATATCGTCAGAAGTTAAAAGTCGTTATCATTGTACTGATGATTATTATTCATATCGTAGATTCTTGGGATTAAAGTAACACGTTTTTTTAGATGATTGATATGGTCGAATTGTAGGGTTTTGTTTGGAGAAAATAACTACATCTAAGATTATGTCAATGAATGGGCTATTATGCATTTCAGGTTAATGCATTTGAATACCATGAAAAAACAAGACAAATGTTTGTGGCAACAAGTCCGAGGCGAAGGTGTGGTTCCAATATTTTTATTGTAATCTTTTTAAAAGCAATAATTAAAAATGAATGTGTATACTTAAATAAAGCTGGAACGTCGTTGTCCAGTGCACTGGAGAGGCGGAAGCCCTTCCAATCAATTAAAACCACTACCTGGTGAAATGCACGCGCGCACTTGTGAACACAACAGAAAATAAAATCACCAACACTGAGATGGAATCCCTCATTTAGTGACGTCAGAGGGGAGGCCCCAGCCCTATAAAAGAAAATTAAAAGTAAATAGCTTATGGAGCAATCAAACAACTGCCGCGTACTTAAGTCAACCCAGAACGGGCATTAAACGTAACCCCTCATGCCACGTATTAATTGGCATGTGAACATTCATCGTTGAGCCAAATACACTAATGTTTTTGTGTGCCGTGGTAAATACACCATACTGTAGTGAAAACTCGTCCCTAGTAAAACTGTGCGCCCTAGTTCCTAAAGTGCGGCGAATAAAAAGTACAAAGAGCATACAGGTAGTTTAACATGGACGATTCGGTGCACTAGTAGGCCATCTAAGGAAAACTCAGTAACCCAAAAACAACGTTCCAATATCACATGCTCTGCCACACAACTCCCCTTCAAAGTATACGATTCAGTGTCGTTCTTTATGCGATCATGATGTTATGATATGGCGCAACTGTATCTTATTTTGAAAATGTCTTTGGGAAATAGTATTCCACTTTAATACATTTTGCCACCCAACAGTCGGGCACTGACATTCATTCGTCTCAAGATAAGAAAGCCCCGGCTGTAATGACTGGATCGCCAAAGGAGGGGGCTGTCGGCTTTGAGTAGAGATTTGGTAACTGCGCCGCATACCGGAAGGCGGGGGGTTAGTCTTCCTGGCCGAAAACAAAAACACTATAGACTGTTAAAAATCACGGGACAGTCGCTTTAGAACATGGAGCTGACAGCAAGGTAGAGTCAGATTACCGGGCGGTGTCGTTTGCTGTAGCTTCTCTGCCACATCTGGACATTGATTGTGGACGCTTTGGCGCAGCAAAATCTTTTGTTCGTGTTTTTTTTCGTGGACTCACCCGGGCTTCTTTGCGTTTTTTTTTTTTTTTTGGACTCAATCGGGCTTCCTTGGTTTTCGTCGTGACAGCACCGGAATCGGTTCCTCTCCACTGGGAGCCGATGGTTTTTCCACAAATGTATTTCTAGAAATGCTTTTTTTGCCCTTTTCTGTGGGCTATACTGTGTAGTGGCCAAAGCAGTCATGTTTGCTGTGCGCATCGTCAACGCAGACTACTACCTGACAAGTCCCATTAAAGATCTGGACGTGTGTTTTTCGGAGTTCAGAGAAAGCGACGTGAAGAAGGTGCCGGTGGTGCGGATATTTGGAGCAACGCCCGCAGGTCAGTAAATTAATTGTCAGTCTTTTGTCAAAGAAGCCACAGTACTGCATTCTCAGTAGACCACGCGGCACGAGACCTGGATCATGCAAGGACTGTTTGATGCACGCGCGCTTCCCGCGTAACTGCAAACAACAAAACGAGAGGTGGACAGAGGAATAACTACGATATCACACAATGACATGTCACTGTGAAATATTTCGGTTACGCATTGTTGCAAAGCGTGGACACTGTTGCTAACCCACACGCATGCTTTCTGCATGCAGGCGAGAAATCCCCCTCCCTCCCCTCTTAGCCCAGACGGCTTTATGGAAGCTCCCACTCCCACAGCACCATCATGGCGTGGCTTCGGCGAACACCCTAGCTCCTAGTGCGCGACGTTATTTTGTATTTTTAGGATTGCGGACAATGCTTTAATGTATGACGTTAGCATTTTGTCATTTTCATTGCATGTGCTCAAAGAACAGAGAGGAAAAGCTTGACACAATTTCACACACGCATAACATGTATATGTGTGAACCTCTCTACATATATGTATATGTATACACACGTGTGTGTATATATATATATATATATATATATATATATATATATATATATATATATATATATATATATATATACACACACACTACACCTTTTAGTTTCATTATATTGGTATAAAGTCACTCTGAACAGGTTGTTCTTACCACTCAATTGTATATTTTGCATTATATTCCAGATTTATTTGATATTTATGTAAAATACAAGACCTAACTGTTTTGAAAAAAGGGCAAATTGTTGGTGGTCGCATGGCAGGAGCTTCGATCTCCAAAACCGCTGAGATTTGGGGTGTTTGAGAGCTACCATATAATAGCGTTCCAAGCTCTCTGATCGAGATTGGCGATCATTAGACCGTGTTTTGAGGAAAAGCAGGCAAACTACAATGACAAAGGTATATGCAATGTAAATCACCATCTAAGCAATCCAGATTTCACCAAAACTGTTCAACGTGAGTTTCATACAATTTGGATACCATGGAAGAATCACGAAACCTCTGCTTTCTTCTCGAAACGTTGACAAGCTGATGATGTGGTGTTGGAACCACAAAACCTGGTCTCTAGATCAGTGAACGCAAGTAATATTCTCTGATGACTCCAGTTTTACTCTTTTTCCGACTACGGGCGAGTTTACGTTTGGAGGAAGCCCAAAGAAGCTTTCAACCTGAACTGTCTACTTCCCATAGTGAAGCGCGGAGGAGGCTCAGTAATGATTTGGGCAGCCATATCGTGGCGTTCTCTTTGTCGAATCGTTGCCTTGTATGGTATAGTATCCCAATAAAATGAAACTCGGATCAATATTTTGCATAAAACCGTATTTTTAAGATAAAATACTAAAAAGTGTAGTGTTCCAATTATTTTGTCCAACCCCTTTACATAGATACAAACCGTCTACATGTGTATATATACATGTATGTGTTTATATTAACATACACACTACATATGAATATACATACTATACATACACATGTATATTTAAACATACACACCATAAATATGTATACATGTGTATGCTCAGAAGTCCAAAAACAATGTTCCAAAGGGACATTCTGTGCCAGACAACTCCCCTTCAAAACGCAATTCAGTGTCGTTCTCTATGCTGTCATATA